>NW_026892863.1:85000-87500 GCF_033815535.1 Pezoporus flaviventris | reverse complement strand
CACGAACGGTTGCCGTCTGCTCCCACAGTCGAAGAGCCAGGAGGGAAAGCATGTGCTGGGCATCTTCAGCACACAGTCAGCTTTGCAACGGTGTCACCATCATTGCTGTCGCTCCTCAGTGTCATACCTAAAGGTCCATTTGAATGCACCCTCTTCAGAGCTTGCTCTCGGCTGCCCAGCAGCACAGTGAGTAGAGCACGAACGGTTGCCGTCTGCTCCCACAGTCGAAGAGCCAGGAGGGAAAGCATGTGCTGGGCATCTTCAGCACACAGTCAGCTTTGCAACGGTGTCACCATCATTGCTGTCGCTCCTCGCTTTCATACCTAAAGGTCCATTTGAATGCACCCTCTTCGGAGCTTGCTCTCGGCTGCCCAGCAGCACAGTGAGTAGAGCACGAACGGTTGCCGTCTGCTCCCACAGTCGAAGAGCCAGGAGGGAAAGCATGTGCTGGGCATCTTCAGCACACAGTTAGCTTTGCAACGGTGTCACCATCATTGCTGTCGCTCCTCGCTTTCATACCTAAAAGTCCACTCGAATGCAACCTCTACGGAGCTTGCTCTGAGCTGCCAAGTAGCACAGCGATTAGAGCACGAACGTCTGGCCTCTGCTCCCAGAGCCGAAGAGCCAGGAGGGAAAGCATGTGCTGGGCATCTTCAGCACACAGTCAGCTTTGCAACGGTGTCACCATCATTGCTGTCGCTCCTCGCTTTCATACTTAAAAGTCCATTTGAATGCAACCTCTCCGAAGCTTGTTCTCGGCTGCCCAGGGGCAGAACGATTAGTGCACGAACGTCTGGCTTCTGCTCCCAGATCCGAAGAGCCAGGAGGGAAAGCATGTGCTGGGCATCTTCAGCACACAGTCAGCTTTGCAACGGTGTCACCATCATTGCTGTCGCTCCTCGCTTTCATACCTAAAGGTCCATTTGAATGCACCCTCTTCGGAGCTTGCTCTCGGCTGCCCAGCTGCACAGTGAGTAGAGCACGAACAGTTGCCGTCTGCTCCCACAATCGAAGAGCCAGGAGGGAAAGCTGGTGAAAGCTTAGGGTTAGGGTTAGGGTTAGGGTTAGGGTTAGGGTTAGGGGTTAGGGTTAGGGGTTAGGGTTAGGGTTAGGGTTAGGGTTAGGGTTAGGGGTTAGGGTTAGGCTTAGGGTTATGGTTAGGTTTAGGGTTAGGGTTAGGGTTAGGGGTAGGGTTAGGGTTAGGGTTAGGGTTAGGGTTAGGTTAAGGGTTAGGGTTAGGGTTAGGGGTAGGGTTAGGGTTAGGGTTAGGGTTAGGGTTGGGTTAGGGTTAGGGTTAGGGTTAGGGTTGCCGTCTGCTCCCACAGTCGAAGAGCCAGGAGGGAAAGCATGTGCGGGGCATCTTCAGCACACAGTCAGCTTTGCAATGCTGTCACCATTATTGCTGTCACTCCTCGGTTTCATACCTAAAAGTACATTTGAATGCAACCTCTCCAAAGCTGCTTCTCAGCTGCCCAGAAGCTCAGCGATTAGTGCACGAACGTCTGGCCTCTGCTCCCAGCGCCGAAGAGCCAGGAGGGAAAGCATGTGCTGGGCATCTTCAGCACACAGTCAGCTTTGCAACGGTGTCACCATCATTGCTGTCGCTCCTCGCTTTCATACCGAAAGGTCCATTTGAAAGCGCCCTCTTCGGAGCTTGCTCTCGGCTGCCCAGCAGCACAGTGAGTAGAGCACGAACGGTTGCCGTCTGCTCCCACAGTCGAAGAGCCAGGAGGGAAAGCATGTGCTGGGCATCTTCAGCACACAGTCAGCTTTGCAACGGTGTCACCATCATTGCTGTCGCTCCTCAGTGTCATACCTAAAGGTCCATTTGAATGCACCCTCTTCAGAGCTTGCTCTCGGCTGCCCAGCAGCACAGTGAGTAGAGCACGAACGGTTGCCGTCTGCTCCCACAGTCGAAGAGCCAGGAGGGAAAGCATGTGCTGGGCATCTTCAGCACACAGTCAGCTTTGCAACGGTGTCACCATCATTGCTGTCGCTCCTCGCTTTCATACCTAAAGGTCCATTTGAATGCACCCTCTTCGGAGCTTGCTCTCGGCTGCCCAGCAGCACAGTGAGTAGAGCACGAACGGTTGCCGTCTGCTCCCACAGTCGAAGAGCCAGGAGGGAAAGCATGTGCTGGGCATCTTCAGCACACAGTTAGCTTTGCAACGGTGTCACCATCATTGCTGTCGCTCCTCGCTTTCATACCTAAAAGTCCACTCGAATGCAACCTCTACGGAGCTTGCTCTGAGCTGCCAAGTAGCACAGCGATTAGAGCACGAACGTCTGGCCTCTGCTCCCAGAGCCGAAGAGCCAGGAGGGAAAGCATGTGCTGGGCATCTTCAGCACACAGTCAGCTTTGCAACGGTGTCACCATCATTGCTGTCGCTCCTCGCTTTCATACTTAAAAGTCCATTTGAATGCAACCTCTCCGAAGCTTGTTCTCGGCTGCCCAGGGGCAGAACGATTAGTGAACGAACGTCTGGCTTCTGCTCCCAGA
>NW_026892862.1:0-35490 GCF_033815535.1 Pezoporus flaviventris | reverse complement strand
CCAAAGAAGAGTTCGTGCACACAGTGGGAAGAAGCTCCCTGCTTGAGGAAGGAGCATGCACTGTGACTCCCTTAAATGCCTTTCAACCTGCAGGATTTAGAGAAGGGAAAGTGGAATCAGGGCTAGCCCCAGAGCTGGAGCAGGCAGCTCATTGCCTGAGCCCTAGTGGAACTTGAGTGAGATACCCAACGTGAAGAGGAATCCACTGATAAGCAGATAGACTCCACAACTCGTTAAAGTTGTAATGTAGGTATTCTTTATTCAGCGCTGAGGAGCATGGGGGATCGCTCCTCTAAAACCATGCACACCTTTCCTTTGCCACTCTGTTTGTTTACATTACATATAATGGTTACAGAAACATGAGATTGCTTCACGCCCTATACATATGCAAAACCTATTCCCATCTAGTATTATAATCAGTTTTCTGGCATTTGTCCCATTGATGCGCTTGCGCAGTGCCTCCAGGGCGTGGATTTTAGGGGGTCGTGAGCATGAAGGCCTGTAGTTCTTCTTCATCACCGCGAGTTACCTCCTTCTTTCACGCAGACTCAGTAGGGTTTCGGCTCCTATTGAAACCTCAGGTTCGGTGCAAGCCGGTTTTACGTATCTTAAAGTAGAAACTTGTCAAACTTGAAAATTCTGTTACTGTTATCTTTGGTTCCTTTTCTTTCTATGGATACTATTTAAACAAGAATGTCCTAAATGTTCATTACACAAGTTATGAATCTTATCTACCACAATTCTGCCTAGCAGCTACTACTACAATTCTGCTTCACAGTTCTAGCAATTTTGACTCCTACAGTTCTGCTTCACCAAGCACAATGACTGTTTAAGCAAGCAGGCACAATGTTAACCCTTTATTTCCAGGTATCAGCACGTGTTCTCTGGGCACCTGCTCCAGTGCTTCAAGACAGCCTGAGAATCAATCAGTGGTCCAAAGCAGCCCCTGAATTCTGCTTTTTGCAAGCTGGGCCATGCTCAAAGCCTGGCTGGTCCCTGCTCAGCTTGGAGGAGCCCAGAGAAATAGCCACAAGGCAGGGCTGCAGTGGGGAGTGGCTCCAGAGTCCCATGGGACCTGAACGTCCTAAGGGAAGGTGGGTTCTTCTGGAACAGGAGAAGCAAGGCACCCTGAAGCCAGGCTGAAGAAAAGCTTGTCTGCATTGTCCAGGAATCAAATGTGGGACAAGTGCTTGGAAGGCAGCTGTGCTCTCAATGATACCATCAATGCCCATGGGGCCACGACTGCCTCCTGCTCCCCCACTTGCCAATCTGCCTGCCTCACTCTGCTAGTTCACAGAGTGACCTGTCTACTGCTCCTCCACATCAGTGCGTGGTCAGCCTTCTCCTTCCAATCCCCAGTATGCAAAGGACCTCAAGCTGCTGGGATGTCTGTGTTTGTCCCCTGGGAGTGACATCTTGGATGTGGACACTTTTGCTGCTGGGTGCTAGTAACAGTGCCTCTCTCAGACTACATTCATTCCTTTACCAGCTGTACATGTAGTACGCACGTGGATTTGCCTTTGTGGCTACGCACCTCTGGTGGCATAATCACAGACAAAAGCCAGCCAGCTGCTCACTCCTTCCCAGACTCCGGGGGTCGGATACAGAGAGCTGAAAACAGGATGGGTCATGACTTTGAAAAACACAGCTTAGCAAAAACTCCTACGGGCAAACCAGGCTTACCTTGGCAGGGGAGTCGGGGCATAGAGGGTGTGGAAATCGTTGCAGATTAAAACAGATTCATGTAGTGAGAAACAGAAACACCAACATAAAACACCGTCTTTCCTCACCCCTGTCCAAAGGTCTGTTTTACACATTCACGCCACATTCCTTTCCCTGACTTGTACTCCCACCTTGTGCAGCCCTAGCCTTATTGCTACCTGAGAGCCCAGGGCTGCCCCTGACACCATGCAGCTTGCCATAGCCCGAGAAACCCCTTTTCTCTGTGCCTGGAGCCATTCCTGTCCTGCCCAACACTGCTGGCCAGAGCATGCAGCAGGCAGGCAGAGGAGGGAAAAGCAAAAGGCAGACAGAGAGGGCCAGCACGGGGATGCAGATGTGAGCACGCTAAAGTGTCCTTTCCACTGCCCTTTCCTTCTTTATTCCTGCTGAGAATCTCTCTGAGGTTCTTTCTCCCTTGCAGTGCTTTCCCCAGCCTCGGTGGCATGGCTACAGGGAATCGACCATGTGCCAGCAATGTGGGTTTCTCTCCTCTTTCTGTAGGCTCTTCCTGCATGTGCTTCTCAGAGTTTACTTTTTCCTTTAGCTGCTAAACCACGCAGGCAGGCTACCAGAAGCTCAACCTCTGCCGCTGCTCTAGTAGGGGCAGCTGGGCATGCAACTGAATGAAGACCTCTGGGAAGCCTCACCTTAAATGCCTACCTTGTCAATGGAAGCAGAGTTTACCATTCAACCAGGACAAGACCAAGAAGGAAAGGGCTTTAACTGTCTACCTGAGCACCAGGCACACTGTGGAGCTGGAAGCCACTGCAGAAACCTGGTCATTTGGTAGCAGCCCAAAAAGCAGCTGTTCACCGTAGCTGGCAGGATTCGAACCTGCGCGGGGAAACCCCAATGGATTTCTAGTCCATCGCCTTCACCACTCGGCCACAACTACCTGATGCAGATCTCTTTGCCCCGCTGATCACAGTGCCTGTGCAATGACACCTGGCTGCCGGGGAGTTTCAGGGCAATGCTCCACTTCCAGATTTGTAGCCGGGACTTTCACTGCACGTGTAATGAGTCAAAGACCTCTCTGTGTTATCTCAAGGCATCCTGGAGGCCCTGACTAACCCTGTTCAGGAGCCGGCACTGCAGGGACATCCTGGAACTGGGTGCAACACCGTCCCTGGCAGCTAAGAGCTGAGACAACTTCATGTCGCTTGCAGCTTATGGCCTATGGAACACTGGAGAAAAAGGAGCCTCTCAGAACTGGACTCTCTGTCTGAAGGGGACAAAGCTACTCAAACCTTTTCTAGTTCAACCGTTGCTTAAAGCAAAACAAGCTACAGTCCTTCCTCTGCTGACATTCAGAAAACAATCTGCATGGTGAGGCTGTCTGTGGGATTTGTGTTAGCGCAGTGTTTACAGGCTTCCCTGCACTTCAACCTACAAAAGGACCTCGAGTCCATCTCTCAGAGCAGCTGAGAGCAATTGTGATGACAAAGGCAGAAATGCCTTTGAGGAAGCAGAACTTTTGGAGGATTGAGGCTATGAGCTCTGGCAACGCTGGCTTGCCTGCATCCAGGACACTGTGTCCTCTGAAGTCCACAGCAGTGTGACTCATGTTAGCCTGCAATTCAGGGGTTTTTCCCAACTTCCACATCACAATGACTCCCAGCTGCTCTAGGAGACTGATCCGATGTCCCTTTGTAATTTGAAATGCATGGAACTGGCCACCCCATCCCTGACCCAGAACAATGGGCTGTGAGTTTCCGGCTCCCTTCCCCACACCTCTCCTCAAAAGCATGTCATCCAGGCATCTGGTGTCTGGGACTCCCTTGCTGAGCAAAACAGGTCAATTTGGGTGTGGGTTTCACTCAGGGAAGATCGCGGGCGTCTCTTTCATCACAAAACCAGGCCGCGGTAGAGCCTGATGAACTTAAGCAATGTGCTCGTGGCTATCACTCCTTCCCGCAGAGAATTTCCTCATAGTGCACAATGGTCCTTTCTTGCTGTTGAGGGTACAGAGGTGAGACTGTCCGGCCTGCAGTTCCCCAGGTCTTCCTTTTTTCCTTTTATATATCTGGGGGTGGGGGTGCGTATTTCCCATTTTCCAGCCACTGGGTATCTTACAACTTTGCTATTTGGACGGATAGCGGCTTAGCAACTTCCTCTGACAGTTCCTGCAGGACTCTCGGGTGCATCTCCTCAGTTCCCAAAGGACTGGTGCACTTTCAAGTTCCTGACATGGTCTTGAACTTCCATCTTCTTCATGTTGGTCACAGCCAGGCCTCTCGTTTGGCTCACCTAAAGCGTGGGGCTACAACTTCTTTCACCTTCCTTTGCTGTTCTATGTACCTGAAGAATGCCTTCTAGTTGTTTTTCATGGCCCCAGACAACTTCAGCGCCTGCAATGCTTTGGTTTTCCTGATGCCCTCCATAGACGCCCATGACTTTCCCTGTAGTCTGCCCAGGATGTGTATCCCTGCCTTCACTGCCTGTGCATCTTTGGTATGTTTTTAGTTTTGTTTAGTTTGGTTAGGTTTGGTTTGGTTCAGTTTGGCTAAGAGGCCTTGCCTTCCCCAAGCTAGCCTCCTGCTTCCCGTCGGACTTCTTGCATCTTAGGATTTCTAGAGGCTCCAGAAAAACATCTTTCAATATGTCCCAGGTCTCAGCATCCTTTCTCTCTGAGGCCGTTTTCCAAGGGATCGCACACGGTAGCGCCTTAAACAGCCAAGAGCTTGCCTTTCTACAGTGTAGGGTCCTGACTCTACTTTTTACCTACTCTATACCTCTCAAGGCTGAGAATTCTACCAAGAGATGACTGCTGCTGACCAGGCTACCTCCTGTCTTGACCGTTTTCGTAAGTTCTTCTGCACTAGAAAGGAGCAGGTTTAGCTGTGTCTCTCCTGTGGTCGAATTCTCCATCACTTCTACTAGGAAGTCATTCACGACAGACTCCAGTAGTTTCCTGGACTGCTTTTGGTTGGCTGTGTCACTTTGTCAGTAGACGTCTTGGTGGTTGAAGTACCTTGTCAGGATCAGGACCTAAGAAGAGGCGATGCTTCCTAAGGCTTTGCCACAGACAGTTTTTACTGCCCACAAGCTCAGGTAACAAAGGGAGATTGAAAATGACAGATAGCAGACCACTGTCAGGCAGCTCTTTCAAGTGACTTCTCCATAGTTACGCCCCTTGATGACTAAACCGTGCCCTAAGGCTTCTTCCAACCAGGGGCCTGGGCTCAAACTGGGAAGTGGGGAACCTGCTGGAAACAAGGAAATCAGCATTTAGGAGGGTGATCAAAGAGTTGCCGCATCCTTCCTGAAAGAGACACACACGCTCATTCACCTGTTTTGCTCTTTGATGAAACCGGCACCTGAAGCTATGAGCTGTGGTGTGCCTGACACACCTGAGAAAGGGCATCGTCTCCACTGAAGTCCACAGCAGCGGGGCTCATGTTAACCTGCAATTCAGGGGTTTTCCCAACTCTTCCACATCACAAATCGGTGTGGGTCTCACTCAGAGAAGATCGAGGGCATCTCTTTCATCACAAAACTAGGCCGTGGTAGAGCCTGATGAGCATACGCAAGGTGCTCATGGCCATCACTCCTTCCCGCAGAAAAGTTCCTTATGGTGCACAATCATAGAATCATAGAATCATAGAATAGTTAGCGTTGGAAAGGACCTTAAGATCATCTAGTTCCAACCCCCCTGCTGGGGGTAGGGACACCTTACGCTAAATCATATCACCCAAGGCCTCGTCCAACCTGGTCTTGAACACTGCCAGGGATGGAGCATGGTCCTTCCTTGCTGTTGAGATTTGCTGCATCCCTGCAGAGCTGAGTTTCACCTCACGTATGGGTTTGTGCAGTCTTGACCTTCTGATTGAACATACTCAGTGTCTCCTGTGTCCTACAATGACCTGTGGGGAGCATGTGTCTCCGATGTTATCCGTAGTGCCTGACAGGAAAGCACTTGAGGTGAGCTCATAACTGAATTTGACCATGACTGATAGCCACGCTCACCGCTAATAAGGCAAAGGACGGAAACACACTCTAAATATCCTTCTGCACATGCCTGAGACATCTGAGTTGATCGATCTTATGAAGGTGCGGCACAGATAAGTTGTTCTGATATTCAGTGACAGAAAGCGGGAGCACAGTATTTCAGATGAAAGAGGCAAGGGCTTCATCATCAGCGAGTCCTTGGCAAGCAGCAACTACTACGTGTTCAGATGCTTCATGAGCAAGGAATGTTGGTTTCCCCCAGAGCTCTGGAACACAGCATAAAAGCCTGCTCTGCTCCAGGCTCTGCATCTTCCTCTCTTGCTTCCCTTTCCTCTAAGAGCAAGGTAAGCCTGAGACTGCTCTCTCTCTCTCTGTGGGCTGAAGTGCTGTGCTGGTGGCTACTCAGGCTGATATTGGGCTGCCTCTGCTTGGCCCTGCAAGGGAAATAGTCAACCCCTGAGACCTCTGTCTTTTTCATGGAGGTGGCTGGGGGGAGCTGGGAAGAGGAGGGTTTTCCAAGCAGGAAGGATCAGTGGGGCTCAGATGCAGAGATGTCTGCCCACCAGAATTTGCATGTCCATCAGACTGTCTCTAACCAAATGGCCAAGTGCATGCAGTGCTCTCTTCAATGCAGCACTGTTTGCTCTGGAGATGGGCTGTGATCAGTCACTCCACAAGGGCTTTAACTCCAGTGTAATGGGACCTATTACAAAAAGGGCCAGCCTTCCAGTTCCATGCAACCCGCTGGGCCAGGGAGGGCGCTGGAAGTTGTAGAGTCGCTGCGTGTATTTAAAACAAGATCTGCCCACAGAGAGAGATGAAGAAGACAAGGACATGCTAATATTGAGGTTTGTGCTCCCTGCCTGCTCTGTGTTTCAGCTTTGCCTCGCTCACCGAGAGATGTCTTGCTTCAGACCATGTCCCCCACGCCCCTGCGGCACCTCTGGCCCAACGCCACTTGCAAGCAGTTGCAGTGAACCCTGCATCTCCCGCTGCGCTGACTCGACGGTGTTCATTGAGGCCTCCCCAGTGGTGGTGACCCTGCCGGGCCCCATCCTCACCTCTTTCCCGCAGAGCACAGCCGTGGGATCCTCTCTGTCAGCTGCTGTTGGGAGCTCCCTCAGCACTGGCGGGGTTCCCATCTCTTCTGGGGGCTCCCTTGGTCTCGGGGGCTCAGGCCTGTGTCTGCCTCCCCCCCGCTGCAGTCTGAACTGCTGAAGCTGGCGGATCATCCCCTTTGGAGCCGGAAGGAGGACGTGCACCCTGCATGAGCAGGAGCGTGGCCACGGCTTCCAGATGGGCTGCGTGTCCTCTTCCCACCTGGCAGGAGGGTCCTGTGCCCACTGCTCCTCACTGCTGGACGAGCCTCGCACTGCCTTCTCTGTCTCTGCTTTGCTCTGAGCCCCTAAGAGAAAGGGCTCCTTCTCTTCTGCTTTGCTGAACCTCCTACTGAGGTGGAGAGGGATCTGGAGTCAGGGACTGCTCTTGGTGGCCTGGGAATACCACCAGGTGAAGCAGAATGGGAAAAGGGAAGTTCTTTCTGTGGACCTTGTCCTTTGGAAACGGGCCCTTCTCTGTGCCTCCCCAAACCCTGCAGACGTCTTCCCTGGTCTCTCTTCTGTGCCCCTGCATTTGCTCCTTCTGATTAAAGACTATGTGCAGCATATCTGGAGTCTCGTGGTTGGTTGTTCTCCTCCTCCCTCACTTACCTGCTGTGCAAGGAGAGATCTGCTGTCTCTCATGACAGACAAGCATGGACTACTGCCATGTTTAGCTGGAGCTCCCTGAATTGATCGAGGATCAAAAATAAACAAGTTGACAAAGAGAAACAGAAAAGCCCCAGAGAAACTGAGCGAGGAAGAAGCAGTGGACAGAGTTGGATCTGTGGCTACTGCCAGAGGTATTGGTGGTCAAAGACGGGAAAAGGTTGCTCAGGGAGTAGAAGATTCTCCATCTTTGGAGATGTCTAACGTAGAACCAGACAAGGCCAGGAAAAACGTCCCCTGCTTGACCTGGACCTGGACTTTGTGATCTCCACCTCAGGTGTTGCGTGATTTGGTGAGAAACTGCTGGATGCCCCCATGCAGGAACAGCCAACAAGTGCAACAAGTGCACAGAGGGTGCAGGGGCCAATGATCCAGATCAGAGTGCGTGACACAACTGACCCAGCAGCAAAAGCAAGGCTGTCAAGGTGTAAGCATGCTGAGCAAGCCCTGAGGGAGCCAAAACCTTGCTCAAGGTCCCACTGAGATTTGAACTCAGATCGCTGGATTCAGAGTCCAGAGTGCTCACCATTACACCATGGGACCTCTGGGCGTATGCTCCATAGGTCTTTCCCCTGCAGCCACCCTGGCTGAGACATATGCTCCTGGCTCAGCCTGCCAGTCTTTCCATCTCCCTGGCCATCAGTCATCAAGGGCAGCATTCTTTCAGGGACACTGGGCACTTTTCACTCACAGAAGAGGAAGTGGCACAGCATTTTGTGCAAGCCTCGCATACCCTCTCTCAAAAGACACAGGCTGGTATCCCCGGAGAATCTTCCTGTTGCCTGATGAAAACTGCTGAAGACCTTTCCAGCTTAACATCCTCATCACTCATACCTCAAAGCGGACATTCACAGCCCAGTGATCGGTGGTTCAGTGCGTGCACTTGTGGGATCTGCTGGCGTCTTCCCCTTTCAACTCCGCATGCGGGACAGCCTCTCAATCTGCCACTCTAAGTCATGGCCTGTCCTGTTTCTCACCTTGTAGCTCCTACTAAGCAGCCTTTGCCCAGATATCCTTACTCTCAGTTGCACTCCGAGACAAGCTCCTGACCTTGACGAATGAGGCAATCATGACAGGGGACAGCGGACGTGCTTCAACTGCAAGACCAACTAGTAGGAGGACCCAAAGCAGTTTGTTATGGGTTGCACAAGCTGGGCTGCCTTCCTCTGCTGGGACAGTCTAGGCTGACTTCAAACCCTGTCCTTTCTTTCAGGGACACACTGTCCCCTTGCGCCCCAGACTGGCCTCTCCCTCATGGAGAACACTGGTTGCTCTCCTGAGATGGCTCCAGACTCAGGTGCATTTTGCTGTGATCCTGAGCAGAGGCACTTTCCTTCATGCCTTGGGACCAGCACATTGCCCACCAAAGAAGAGTTCGTGCACACAGTGGGAAGAAGCTCCCTGCTTGAGGAAGGAGCATGCACTGTGACTCCCTTAAATGCCTTTCAACCTGCAGGATTTAGAGAAGGGAAAGTGGAATCAGGGCTAGCCCCAGAGCTGGAGCAGGCAGCTCATTGCCTGAGCCCTAGTGGAACTTGAGTGAGATACCCAACGTGAAGAGGAATCCACTGATAAGCAGATAGACTCCACAACTCGTTAAAGTTGTAATGTAGGTATTCTTTATTCAGCGCTGAGGAGCATGGGGGATCGCTCCTCTAAAACCATGCACACCTTTCCTTTGCCACTCTGTTTGTTTACATTACATATAATGGTTACAGAAACATGAGATTGCTTCACGCCCTATACATATGCAAAACCTATTCCCATCTAGTATTATAATCAGTTTTCTGGCATTTGTCCCATTGATGCGCTTGCGCAGTGCCTCCAGGGCGTGGATTTTAGGGGGTCGTGAGCATGAAGGCCTGTAGTTCTTCTTCATCACCGCGAGTTACCTCCTTCTTTCACGCAGACTCAGTAGGGTTTCGGCTCCTATTGAAACCTCAGGTTCGGTGCAAGCCGGTTTTACGTATCTTAAAGTAGAAACTTGTCAAACTTGAAAATTCTGTTACTGTTATCTTTGGTTCCTTTTCTTTCTATGGATACTATTTAAACAAGAATGTCCTAAATGTTCATTACACAAGTTATGAATCTTATCTACCACAATTCTGCCTAGCAGCTACTACTACAATTCTGCTTCACAGTTCTAGCAATTTTGACTCCTACAGTTCTGCTTCACCAAGCACAATGACTGTTTAAGCAAGCAGGCACAATGTTAACCCTTTATTTCCAGGTATCAGCACGTGTTCTCTGGGCACCTGCTCCAGTGCTTCAAGACAGCCTGAGAATCAATCAGTGGTCCAAAGCAGCCCCTGAATTCTGCTTTTTGCAAGCTGGGCCATGCTCAAAGCCTGGCTGGTCCCTGCTCAGCTTGGAGGAGCCCAGAGAAATAGCCACAAGGCAGGGCTGCAGTGGGGAGTGGCTCCAGAGTCCCATGGGACCTGAACGTCCTAAGGGAAGGTGGGTTCTTCTGGAACAGGAGAAGCAAGGCACCCTGAAGCCAGGCTGAAGAAAAGCTTGTCTGCATTGTCCAGGAATCAAATGTGGGACAAGTGCTTGGAAGGCAGCTGTGCTCTCAATGATACCATCAATGCCCATGGGGCCACGACTGCCTCCTGCTCCCCCACTTGCCAATCTGCCTGCCTCACTCTGCTAGTTCACAGAGTGACCTGTCTACTGCTCCTCCACATCAGTGCGTGGTCAGCCTTCTCCTTCCAATCCCCAGTATGCAAAGGACCTCAAGCTGCTGGGATGTCTGTGTTTGTCCCCTGGGAGTGACATCTTGGATGTGGACACTTTTGCTGCTGGGTGCTAGTAACAGTGCCTCTCTCAGACTACATTCATTCCTTTACCAGCTGTACATGTAGTACGCACGTGGATTTGCCTTTGTGGCTACGCACCTCTGGTGGCATAATCACAGACAAAAGCCAGCCAGCTGCTCACTCCTTCCCAGACTCCGGGGGTCGGATACAGAGAGCTGAAAACAGGATGGGTCATGACTTTGAAAAACACAGCTTAGCAAAAACTCCTACGGGCAAACCAGGCTTACCTTGGCAGGGGAGTCGGGGCATAGAGGGTGTGGAAATCGTTGCAGATTAAAACAGATTCATGTAGTGAGAAACAGAAACACCAACATAAAACACCGTCTTTCCTCACCCCTGTCCAAAGGTCTGTTTTACACATTCACGCCACATTCCTTTCCCTGACTTGTACTCCCACCTTGTGCAGCCCTAGCCTTATTGCTACCTGAGAGCCCAGGGCTGCCCCTGACACCATGCAGCTTGCCATAGCCCGAGAAACCCCTTTTCTCTGTGCCTGGAGCCATTCCTGTCCTGCCCAACACTGCTGGCCAGAGCATGCAGCAGGCAGGCAGAGGAGGGAAAAGCAAAAGGCAGACAGAGAGGGCCAGCACGGGGATGCAGATGTGAGCACGCTAAAGTGTCCTTTCCACTGCCCTTTCCTTCTTTATTCCTGCTGAGAATCTCTCTGAGGTTCTTTCTCCCTTGCAGTGCTTTCCCCAGCCTCGGTGGCATGGCTACAGGGAATCGACCATGTGCCAGCAATGTGGGTTTCTCTCCTCTTTCTGTAGGCTCTTCCTGCATGTGCTTCTCAGAGTTTACTTTTTCCTTTAGCTGCTAAACCACGCAGGCAGGCTACCAGAAGCTCAACCTCTGCCGCTGCTCTAGTAGGGGCAGCTGGGCATGCAACTGAATGAAGACCTCTGGGAAGCCTCACCTTAAATGCCTACCTTGTCAATGGAAGCAGAGTTTACCATTCAACCAGGACAAGACCAAGAAGGAAAGGGCTTTAACTGTCTACCTGAGCACCAGGCACACTGTGGAGCTGGAAGCCACTGCAGAAACCTGGTCATTTGGTAGCAGCCCAAAATGCAGCTGTTCACCGTAGCTGGCAGGATTCGAACCTGCGCGGGGAAACCCCAATGGATTTCTAGTCCATCGCCTTCACCACTCGGCCACAACTACCTGATGCAGATCTCTTTGCCCCGCTGATCACAGTGCCTGTGCAATGACACCTGGCTGCCGGGGAGTTTCAGGGCAATGCTCCACTTCCAGATTTGTAGCCGGGACTTTCACTGCACGTGTAATGAGTCAAAGACCTCTCTGTGTTATCTCAAGGCATCCTGGAGGCCCTGACTAACCCTGTTCAGGAGCCGGCACTGCAGGGACATCCTGGAACTGGGTGCAACACCGTCCCTGGCAGCTAAGAGCTGAGACAACTTCATGTCGCTTGCAGCTTATGGCCTATGGAACACTGGAGAAAAAGGAGCCTCTCAGAACTGGACTCTCTGTCTGAAGGGGACAAAGCTACTCAAACCTTTTCTAGTTCAACCGTTGCTTAAAGCAAAACAAGCTACAGTCCTTCCTCTGCTGACATTCAGAAAACAATCTGCATGGTGAGGCTGTCTGTGGGATTTGTGTTAGCGCAGTGT
Organism: Pezoporus flaviventris; assembly: GCF_033815535.1. Taxonomy (NCBI): domain Eukaryota; kingdom Metazoa; phylum Chordata; class Aves; order Psittaciformes; family Psittacidae; genus Pezoporus; species Pezoporus flaviventris. Next base: position 23,607 of record NW_026892862.1, on the reverse strand, counting down.
TTACAGGCTTCCCTGCACTTCAACCTACAAAAGGACCTCGAGTCCATCTCTCAGAGCAGCTGAGAGCAATTGTGATGACAAAGGCAGAAATGCCTTTGAGGAAGCAGAACTTTTGGAGGATTGAGGCTATGAGCTCTGGCAACGCTGGCTTGCCTGCATCCAGGACACTGTGTCCTCTGAAGTCCACAGCAGTGTGACTCATGTTAGCCTGCAATTCAGGGGTTTTTCCCAACTTCCACATCACAATGACTCCCAGCTGCTCTAGGAGACTGATCCGATGTCCCTTTGTAATTTGAAATGCATGGAACTGGCCACCCCATCCCTGACCCAGAACAATGGGCTGTGAGTTTCCGGCTCCCTTCCCCACACCTCTCCTCAAAAGCATGTCATCCAGGCATCTGGTGTCTGGGACACCCTTGCTGAGCAAAACAGGTCAATTTGGGTGTGGGTTTCACTCAGGGAAGATCGCGGGCGTCTCTTTCATCACAAAACCAGGCCGCGGTAGAGCCTGATGAACTTAAGCAATGTGCTCGTGGCTATCACTCCTTCCCGCAGAGAATTTCCTCATAGTGCACAATGGTCCTTTCTTGCTGTTGAGGGTACAGAGGTGAGACTGTCCGGCCTGCAGTTCCCCAGGTCTTCCTTTTTTCCTTTTATATATCTGGGGGTGGGGGTGCGTATTTCCCATTTTCCAGCCACTGGGTATCTTACAACTTTGCTATTTGGACGGATAGCGGCTTAGCAACTTCCTCTGACAGTTCCTGCAGGACTCTCGGGTGCATCTCCTCAGTTCCCAAAGGACTGGTGCACTTTCAAGTTCCTGACATGGTCTTGAACTTCCATCTTCTTCATGTTGGTCACAGCCAGGCCTCTCGTTTGGCTCACCTAAAGCGTGGGGCTACAACTTCTTTCACCTTCCTTTGCTGTTCTATGTACCTGAAGAATGCCTTCTAGTTGTTTTTCATGGCCCCAGACAACTTCAGCGCCTGCAATGCTTTGGTTTTCCTGATGCCCTCCATAGACGCCCATGACTTTCCCTGTAGTCTGCCCAGGATGTGTATCCCTGCCTTCACTGCCTGTGCATCTTTGGTATGTTTTTAGTTTTGTTTAGTTTGGTTAGGTTTGGTTTGGTTCAGTTTGGCTAAGAGGCCTTGCCTTCCCCAAGCTAGCCTCCTGCTTCCCGTCGGACTTCTTGCATCTTAGGATTTCTAGAGGCTCCAGAAAAACATCTTTCAATATGTCCCAGGTCTCAGCATCCTTTCTCTCTGAGGCCGTTTTCCAAGGGATCGCACACGGTAGCGCCTTAAACAGCCAAGAGCTTGTCTTTCTACAGTGTAGGGTCCTGACTCTACTTTTTACCTACTCTATACCTCTCAAGGCTGAGAATTCTACCAAGAGATGACTGCTGCTGACCAGGCTACCTCCTGTCTTGACCGTTTTCGTAAGTTCTTCTGCACTAGAAAGGAGCAGGTTTAGCTGTGTCTCTCCTGTGGTCGAATTCTCCATCACTTCTACTAGGAAGTCATTCACGACAGACTCCAGTAGTTTCCTGGACTGCTTTTGGTTGGCTGTGTCACTTTGTCAGTAGACGTCTTGGTGGTTGAAGTACCTTGTCAGGATCAGGACCTAAGAAGAGGCGATGCTTCCTAAGGCTTTGCCACAGACAGTTTTTACTGCCCACAAGCTCAGGTAACAAAGGGAGATTGAAAATGACAGATAGCAGACCACTGTCAGGCAGCTCTTTCAAGTGACTTCTCCATAGTTACGCCCCTTGATGACTAAACCGTGCCCTAAGGCTTCTTCCAACCAGGGGCCTGGGCTCAAACTGGGAAGTGGGGAACCTGCTGGAAACAAGGAAATCAGCATTTAGGAGGGTGATCAAAGAGTTGCCGCATCCTTCCTGAAAGAGACACACACGCTCATTCACCTGTTTTGCTCTTTGATGAAACCGGCACCTGAAGCTATGAGCTGTGGTGTGCCTGACACACCTGAGAAAGGGCATCGTCTCCACTGAAGTCCACAGCAGCGGGGCTCATGTTAGCCTGCAATTCAGGGGTTTTCCCAACTCTTCCACATCACAAATCGGTGTGGGTCTCACTCAGAGAAGATCGAGGGCATCTCTTTCATCACAAAACTAGGCCGTGGTAGAGCCTGATGAGCATACGCAAGGTGCTCATGGCCATCACTCCTTCCCGCAGAAAAGTTCCTTATGGTGCACAATCATAGAATCATAGAATCATAGAATAGTTAGCGTTGGAAAGGACCTTAAGATCATCTAGTTCCAACCCCCCTGCTGGGGGTAGGGACACCTTACGCTAAATCATATCACCCAAGGCCTCGTCCAACCTGGTCTTGAACACTGCCAGGGATGGAGCATGGTCCTTCCTTGCTGTTGAGATTTGCTGCATCCCTGCAGAGCTGAGTTTCACCTCACGTATGGGTTTGTGCAGTCTTGACCTTCTGATTGAACATACTCAGTGTCTTCTGTGTCCTACAATGACCTGTGGGGAGCATGTGTCTCCGATGTTATCCGTAGTGCCTGACAGGAAAGCACTTGAGGTGAGCTCATAACTGAATTTGACCATGACTGATAGCCACGCTCACCGCTAATAAGGCAAAGGACGGAAACACACTCTAAATATCCTTCTGCACATGCCTGAGACATCTGAGTTGATCGATCTTATGAAGGTGCGGCACAGATAAGTTGTTCTGATATTCAGTGACAGAAAGCGGGAGCACAGTATTTCAGATGAAAGAGGCAAGGGCTTCATCATCAGCGAGTCCTTGGCAAGCAGCAACTACTACGTGTTCAGATGCTTCATGAGCAAGGAATGTTGGTTTCCCCCAGGGCTCTGGAACACAGCATAAAAGCCTGCTCTGCTCCAGGCTCTGCATCTTCCTCTCTTGCTTCCCTTTCCTCTAAGAGCAAGGTAAGCCTGAGACTGCTCTCTCTCTCTCTGTGGGCTGAAGTGCTGTGCTGGTGGCTACTCAGGCTGATATTGGGCTGCCTCTGCTTGGCCCTGCAAGGGAAATAGTCAACCCCTGAGACCTCTGTCTTTTTCATGGAGGTGGCTGGGGGGAGCTGGGAAGAGGAGGGTTTTCCAAGCAGGAAGGATCAGTGGGGCTCAGATGCAGAGATGTCTGCCCACCAGAATTTGCATGTCCATCAGACTGTCTCTAACCAAATGGCCAAGTGCATGCAGTGCTCTCTTCAATGCAGCACTGTTTGCTCTGGAGATGGGCTGTGATCAGTCACTCCACAAGGGCTTTAACTCCAGTGTAATGGGACCTATTACAAAAAGGGCCAGCCTTCCAGTTCCATGCAACCCGCTGGGCCAGGGAGGGCGCTGGAAGTTGTAGAGTCGCTGCGTGTATTTAAAACAAGATCTGCCCACAGAGAGAGATGAAGAAGACAAGGACATGCTAATATTGAGGTTTGTGCTCCCTGCCTGCTCTGTGTTTCAGCTTTGCCTCGCTCACCGAGAGATGTCTTGCTTCAGACCATGTCCCCCACGCCCCTGCGGCACCTCTGGCCCAACGCCACTTGCAAGCAGTTGCAGTGAACCCTGCATCTCCCGCTGCGCTGACTCGACGGTGTTCATTGAGGCCTCCCCAGTGGTGGTGACCCTGCCGGGCCCCATCCTCACCTCTTTCCCGCAGAGCACAGCCGTGGGATCCTCTCTGTCAGCTGCTGTTGGGAGCTCCCTCAGCACTGGCGGGGTTCCCATCTCTTCTGGGGGCTCCCTTGGTCTCGGGGGCTCAGGCCTGTGTCTGCCTCCCCCCCGCTGCAGTCTGAACTGCTGAAGCTGGCGGATCATCCCCTTTGGAGCCGGAAGGAGGACGTGCACCCTGCATGAGCAGGAGCGTGGCCACGGCTTCCAGATGGGCTGCGTGTCCTCTTCCCACCTGGCAGGAGGGTCCTGTGCCCACTGCTCCTCACTGCTGGACGAGCCTCGCACTGCCTTCTCTGTCTCTGCTTTGCTCTGAGCCCCTAAGAGAAAGGGCTCCTTCTCTTCTGCTTTGCTGAACCTCCTACTGAGGTGGAGAGGGATCTGGAGTCAGGGACTGCTCTTGGTGGCCTGGGAATACCACCAGGTGAAGCAGAATGGGAAAAGGGAAGCTCTTTCTGTGGACCTTGTCCTTTGGAAACGGGCCCTTCTCTGTGCCTCCCCAAACCCTGCAGACATCTTCCCTGGTCTCTCTTCTGTGCCCCTGCATTTGCTCCTTCTGATTAAAGACTATGTGCAGCATATCTGGAGTCTCGTGGTTGGTTGTTCTCCTCCTCCCTCACTTACCTGCTGTGCAAGGAGAGATCTGCTGTCTCTCATGACAGACAAGCATGGACTACTGCCATGTTTAGCTGGAGCTCCCTGAATTGATCGAGGATCAAAAATAAACAAGTTGACAAAGAGAAACAGAAAAGCCCCAGAGAAACTGAGCGAGGAAGAAGCAGTGGACAGAGTTGGATCTGTGGCTACTGCCAGAGGTATTGGTGGTCAAAGACGGGAAAAGGTTGCTCAGGGAGTAGAAGATTCTCCATCTTTGGAGATGTCTAACGTAGAACCAGACAAGGCCAGGAAAAACGTCCCCTGCTTGACCTGGACCTGGACTTTGTGATCTCCACCTCAGGTGTTGCGTGATTTGGTGAGAAACTGCTGGATGCCCCCATGCAGGAACAGCCAACAAGTGCAACAAGTGCACAGAGGGTGCAGGGGCCAATGATCCAGATCAGAGTGCGTGACACAACTGACCCAGCAGCAAAAGCAAGGCTGTCAAGGTGTAAGCATGCTGAGCAAGCCCTGAGGGAGCCAAAACCTTGCTCAAGGTCCCACTGAGATTTGAACTCAGATCGCTGGATTCAGAGTCCAGAGTGCTCACCATTACACCATGGGACCTCTGGGCGTATGCTCCATAGGTCTTTCCCCTGCAGCCACCCTGGCTGAGACATATGATCCTGGCTCAGCCTGCCAGTCTTTCCATCTCCCTGGCCATCAGTCATCAAGGGCAGCATTCTTTCAGGGACACTGGGCACTTTTCACTCACAGAAGAGGAAGTGGCACAGCATTTTGTGCAAGCCTCGCATACCCTCTCTCAAAAGACACAGGCTGGTATCCCCGGAGAATCTTCCTGTTGCCTGATGAAAACTGCTGAAGACCTTTCCAGCTTAACATCCTCATCACTCATACCTCAAAGCGGACATTCACAGCCCAGTGATCGGTGGTTCAGTGCGTGCACTTGTGGGATCTGCTGGCGTCTTCCCCTTTCAACTCCGCATGCGGGACAGCCTCTCAATCTGCCACTCTAAGTCATGGCCTGTCCTGTTTCTCACCTTGTAGCTCCTACTAAGCAGCCTTTGCCCAGATATCCTTACTCTCAGTTGCACTCCGAGACAAGCTCCTGACCTTGACGAATGAGGCAATCATGACAGGGGACAGCGGACGTGCTTCAACTGCAAGACCAACTAGTAGGAGGACCCAAAGCAGTTTGTTATGGGTTGCACAAGCTGGGCTGCCTTCCTCTGCTGGGACAGTCTAGGCTGACTTCAAACCCTGTCCTTTCTTTCAGGGACACACTGTCCCCTTGCGCCCCAGACTGGCCTCTCCCTCATGGAGAACACTGGTTGCTCTCCTGAGATGGCTCCAGACTCAGGTGCATTTTGCTGTGATCCTGAGCAGAGGCACTTTCCTTCATGCCTTGGGACCAGCACATTGCCCACCAAAGAAGAGTTCGTGCACACAGTGGGAAGAAGCTCCCTGCTTGAGGAAGGAGCATGCACTGTGACTCCCTTAAATGCCTTTCAACCTGCAGGATTTAGAGAAGGGAAAGTGGAATCAGGGCTAGCCCCAGAGCTGGAGCAGGCAGCTCATTGCCTGAGCCCTAGTGGAACTTGAGTGAGATACCCAACGTGAAGAGGAATCCACTGATAAGCAGTTAGACTCCACAACTCGTTAAAGTTGTAATGTAGGTATTCTTTATTCAGCGCTGAGGAGCATGGGGGATCGCTCCTCTAAAACCATGCACACCTTTCCTTTGCCACTCTGTTTGTTTACATTACATATAATGGTTACAGAAACATGAGATTGCTTCACGCCCTATACATATACAAAACGTATTCCCATCTAGTATTATAATCAGTTTTCTGGCATTTGTCCCATTGATGCGCTTGCGCAGTGCCTCCAGGGCGTGGATTTTAGGGGGTCGTGAGCATGAAGGCCTGTAGTTCTTCTTCATCACCGAGAGTTACCTCCTTCTTTCACGCAGACTCAGTAGGGTTTCGGCTCCTATTGAAACCTCAGGTTCGGTGCAAGCCGGTTTTACGTATCTTAAAGTAGAAACTTGTCAAACTTGAAAATTCTGTTACTGTTATCTTTGGTTCCTTTTCTTTCTATGGATACTATTTAAACAAGAATGTCCTAAATGTTCATTACACAAGTTATGAATCTTATCTACCACAATTCTGCCTAGCAGCTACTACTACAATTCTGCTTCACAGTTCTAGCAATTTTGACTCCTACAGTTCTGCTTCACCAAGCACAATGACTGTTTAAGCAAGCAGGCACAATGTTAACCCTTTATTTCCAGGTATCAGCACGTGTTCTCTGGGCACCTGCTCCAGTGCTTCAAGACAGCCTGAGAATCAATCAGTGGTCCAAAGCAGCCCCTGAATTCTGCTTTTTGCAAGCTGGGCCATGCTCAAAGCCTGGCTGGTCCCTGCTCAGCTTGGAGGAGCCCAGAGAAATATCCACAAGGCAGGGCTGCAGTGGGGAGTGGCTCCAGAGTCCCATGGGACCTGAACGTCCTAAGGGAAGGTGGGTTCTTCTGGAACAGGAGAAGCAAGGCACCCTGAAGCCAGGCTGAAGAAAAGCTTGTCTGCATTGTCCAGGAATCAAATGTGGGACAAGTGCTTGGAAGGCAGCTGTGCTCTCAATGATACCATCAATGCCCATGGGGCCACGACTGCCTCCTGCTCCCCCACTTGCCAGTCTGCCTGCCTCACTCTGCTAGTTCACAGAGTGACCTGTCTACTGCTCCTCCACATCAGTGCGTGGTCAGCCTTCTCCTTCCAATCCCCAGTATGCAAAGGACCTCAAGCTGCTGGGATGTCTGTGTTTGTCCCCTGGGAGTGACATCTTGGATGTTGACACTTTTGCTGCTGGGTGCTAGTAACAGTGCCTCTCTCAGACTACATTCATTCCTTTACCAGCTGTACATGTAGTACGCACGTGGATTTGCCTTTGTGGCTACGCACCTCTGGTGGCATAATCACAGACAAAAGCCAGCCAGCTGCTCACTCCTTCCCAGACTCCAGGGGTCGGATACAGAGAGCTGAAAACAGGATGGGTCATGACTTTGAAAAACACAGCTTAGCAAAAACTCCTACGGGCAAACCAGGCTTACCTTGGCAGGGGAGTCGGGGCATAGAGGGTGTGGAAATCGTTGCAGATTAAAACAGATTCATGTAGTGAGAAACAGAAACACCAACATAAAACACCGTCTTTCCTCACCCCTGTCCAAAGGTCTGTTTTACACATTCACGCCACATTCCTTTCCCTGACTTGTACTCCCACCTTGTGCAGCCCTAGCCTTATTGCTACCTGAGAGCCCAGGGCTGCCCCTGACACCATGCAGCTTGCCATAGCCCGAGAAACCCCTTTTCTCTGTGCCTGGAGCCATTCCTGTCCTGCCCAACACTGCTGGCCAGAGCATGCAGCAGGCAGGCAGAGGAGGGAAAAGCAAAAGGCAGACAGAGAGGGCCAGCACGGGGATGCAGATGTGAGCACGCTAAAGTGTCCTTTCCACTGCCCTTTCCTTCTTTATTCCTGCTGAGAATCTCTCTGAGGTTCTTTCTCCCTTGCAGTGCTTTCCCCAGCCTCGGTGGCATGGCTACAGGGAATTGACCATGTGCCAGCAATGTGGGTTTCTCTCCTCTTTCTGTAGGCTCTTCCTGCATGTGCTTCTCAGAGTTTACTTTTTCCTTTAGCTGCTAAACCACGCAGGCAGGCTACCAGAAGCTCAACCTCTGCCGCTGCTCTAGTAGGGGCAGCTGGGCATGCAACTGAATGAAGACCTCTGGGAAGCCTCACCTTAAATGCCTACCTTGTCAATGGAAGCAGAGTTTACCATTCAACCAGGACAAGACCAAGAAGGAAAGGGCTTTAACTGTCTACCTGAGCACCAGGCACACTGTGGAGCTGGAAGCCACTGCAGAAACCTGGTCATTTGGTAGCAGCCCAAAAAGCAGCTGTTCACCGTAGCTGGCAGGATTCGAACCTGCGCGGGGAAACCCCAATGGATTTCTAGTCCATCGCCTTCACCACTCGGCCACAACTACCTGATGCAGATCTCTTTGCCCCGCTGATCACAGTGCCTGTGCAATGACACCTGGCTGCCGGGGAGTTTCAGGGCAATGCTCCACTTCCAGATTTGTAGCCGGGACTTTCACTGCACGTGTAATGAGTCAAAGACCTCTCTGTGTTATCTCAAGGCATCCTGGAGGCCCTGACTAACCCTGTTCAGGAGCCGGCACTGCAGGGACATCCTGGAACTGGGTGCAACACCGTCCCTGGCAGCTAAGAGCTGAGACAACTTCATGTCGCTTGCAGCTTATGGCCTATGGAACACTGGAGAAAAAGGAGCCTCTCAGAACTGGACTCTCTGTCTGAAGGGGACAAAGCTACTCAAACCTTTTCTAGTTCAACCGTTGCTTAAAGCAAAACAAGCTACAGTCCTTCCTCTGCTGACATTCAGAAAACAATCTGCATGGTGAGGCTGTCTGTGGGATTTGTGTTAGCGCAGTGTTTACAGGCTTCCCTGCACTTCAACCTACAAAAGGACCTCGAGTCCATCTCTCAGAGCAGCTGAGAGCAATTGTGATGACAAAGGCAGAAATGCCTTTGAGGAAGCAGAACTTTTGGAGGATTGAGGCTATGAGCTCTGGCAACGCTGGCTTGCCTGCATCCAGGACACTGTGTCCTCTGAAGTCCACAGCAGTGTGACTCATGTTAGCCTGCAATTCAGGGGTTTTTCCCAACTTCCACATCACAATGACTCCCAGCTGCTCTAGGAGACTGATCCGATGTCCCTTTGTAATTTGAAATGCATGGAACTGGCCACCCCATCCCTGACCCAGAACAATGGGCTGTGAGTTTCCGGCTCCCTTCCCCACACCTCTCCTCAAAAGCATGTCATCCAGGCATCTGGTGTCTGGGACTCCCTTGCTGAGCAAAACAGGTCAATTTGGGTGTGGGTTTCACTCAGGGAAGATCGCGGGCGTCTCTTTCATCACAAAACCAGGCCGCGGTAGAGCCTGATGAACTTAAGCAATGTGCTCGTGGCTATCACTCCTTCCCGCAGAGAATTTCCTCATAGTGCACAATGGTCCTTTCTTGCTGTTGAGGGTACAGAGGTGAGACTGTCCGGCCTGCAGTTCCCCAGGTCTTCCTTTTTTCCTTTTATATATCTGGGGGTGGGGGTGCGTATTTCCCATTTTCCAGCCACTGGGTATCTTACAACTTTGCTATTTGGACGGATAGCGGCTTAGCAACTTCCTCTGACAGTTCCTGCAGGACTCTCGGGTGCATCTCCTCAGTTCCCAAAGGACTGGTGCACTTTCAAGTTCCTGACATGGTCTTGAACTTCCATCTTCTTCATGTTGGTCACAGCCAGGCCTCTCGTTTGGCTCACCTAAAGCGTGGGGCTACAACTTCTTTCACCTTCCTTTGCTGTTCTATGTACCTGAAGAATGCCTTCTAGTTGTTTTTCATGGCCCCAGACAACTTCAGCGCCTGCAATGCTTTGGTTTTCCTGATGCCCTCCATAGACGCCCATGACTTTCCCTGTAGTCTGCCCAGGATGTGTATCCCTGCCTTCACTGCCTGTGCATCTTTGGTATGTTTTTAGTTTTGTTTAGTTTGGTTAGGTTTGGTTTGGTTCAGTTTGGCTAAGAGGCCTTGCCTTCCCCAAGCTAGCCTCCTGCTTCCCGTCGGACTTCTTGCATCTTAGGATTTCTAGAGGCTCCAGAAAAACATCTTTCAATATGTCCCAGGTCTCAGCATCCTTTCTCTCTGAGGCCGTTTTCCAAGGGATCGCACACGGTAGCGCCTTAAACAGCCAAGAGCTTGCCTTTCTACAGTGTAGGGTCCTGACTCTACTTTTTACCTACTCTATACCTCTCAAGGCTGAGAATTCTACCAAGAGATGACTGCTGCTGACCAGGCTACCTCCTGTCTTGACCGTTTTCGTAAGTTCTTCTGCACTAGAAAGGAGCAGGTTTAGCTGTGTCTCTCCTGTGGTCGAATTCTCCATCACTTCTACTAGGAAGTCATTCACGACAGACTCCAGTAGTTTCCTGGACTGCTTTTGGTTGGCTGTGTCACTTTGTCAGTAGACGTCTTGGTGGTTGAAGTACCTTGTCAGGATCAGGACCTAAGAAGAGGCGATGCTTCCTAAGGCTTTGCCACAGACAGTTTTTACTGCCCACAAGCTCAGGTAACAAAGGGAGATTGAAAATGACAGATAGCAGACCACTGTCAGGCAGCTCTTTCAAGTGACTTCTCCATAGTTACGCCCCTTGATGACTAAACCGTGCCCTAAGGCTTCTTCCAACCAGGGGCCTGGGCTCAAACTGGGAAGTGGGGAACCTGCTGGAAACAAGGAAATCAGCATTTAGGAGGGTGATCAAAGAGTTGCCGCATCCTTCCTGAAAGAGACACACACGCTCATTCACCTGTTTTGCTCTTTGATGAAACCGGCACCTGAAGCTATGAGCTGTGGTGTGCCTGACACACCTGAGAAAGGGCATCGTCTCCACTGAAGTCCACAGCAGCGGGGCTCATGTTAACCTGCAATTCAGGGGTTTTCCCAACTCTTCCACATCACAAATCGGTGTGGGTCTCACTCAGAGAAGATCGAGGGCATCTCTTTCATCACAAAACTAGGCCGTGGTAGAGCCTGATGAGCATACGCAAGGTGCTCATGGCCATCACTCCTTCCCGCAGAAAAGTTCCTTATGGTGCACAATCATAGAATCATAGAATCATAGAATAGTTAGCGTTGGAAAGGACCTTAAGATCATCTAGTTCCAACCCCCCTGCTGGGGGTAGGGACACCTTACGCTAAATCATATCACCCAAGGCCTCGTCCAACCTGGTCTTGAACACTGCCAGGGATGGAGCATGGTCCTTCCTTGCTGTTGAGATTTGCTGCATCCCTGCAGAGCTGAGTTTCACCTCACGTATGGGTTTGTGCAGTCTTGACCTTCTGATTGAACATACTCAGTGTCTCCTGTGTCCTACAATGACCTGTGGGGAGCATGTGTCTCCGATGTTATCCGTAGTGCCTGACAGGAAAGCACTTGAGGTGAGCTCATAACTGAATTTGACCATGACTGATAGCCACGCTCACCGCTAATAAGGCAAAGGACGGAAACACACTCTAAATATCCTTCTGCACATGCCTGAGACATCTGAGTTGATCGATCTTATGAAGGTGCGGCACAGATAAGTTGTTCTGATATTCAGTGACAGAAAGCGGGAGCACAGTATTTCAGATGAAAGAGGCAAGGGCTTCATCATCAGCGAGTCCTTGGCAAGCAGCAACTACTACGTGTTCAGATGCTTCATGAGCAAGGAATGTTGGTTTCCCCCAGAGCTCTGGAACACAGCATAAAAGCCTGCTCTGCTCCAGGCTCTGCATCTTCCTCTCTTGCTTCCCTTTCCTCTAAGAGCAAGGTAAGCCTGAGACTGCTCTCTCTCTCTCTGTGGGCTGAAGTGCTGTGCTGGTGGCTACTCAGGCTGATATTGGGCTGCCTCTGCTTGGCCCTGCAAGGGAAATAGTCAACCCCTGAGACCTCTGTCTTTTTCATGGAGGTGGCTGGGGGGAGCTGGGAAGAGGAGGGTTTTCCAAGCAGGAAGGATCAGTGGGGCTCAGATGCAGAGATGTCTGCCCACCAGAATTTGCATGTCCATCAGACTGTCTCTAACCAAATGGCCAAGTGCATGCAGTGCTCTCTTCAATGCAGCACTGTTTGCTCTGGAGATGGGCTGTGATCAGTCACTCCACAAGGGCTTTAACTCCAGTGTAATGGGACCTATTACAAAAAGGGCCAGCCTTCCAGTTCCATGCAACCCGCTGGGCCAGGGAGGGCGCTGGAAGTTGTAGAGTCGCTGCGTGTATTTAAAACAAGATCTGCCCACAGAGAGAGATGAAGAAGACAAGGACATGCTAATATTGAGGTTTGTGCTCCCTGCCTGCTCTGTGTTTCAGCTTTGCCTCGCTCACCGAGAGATGTCTTGCTTCAGACCATGTCCCCCACGCCCCTGCGGCACCTCTGGCCCAACGCCACTTGCAAGCAGTTGCAGTGAACCCTGCATCTCCCGCTGCGCTGACTCGACGGTGTTCATTGAGGCCTCCCCAGTGGTGGTGACCCTGCCGGGCCCCATCCTCACCTCTTTCCCGCAGAGCACAGCCGTGGGATCCTCTCTGTCAGCTGCTGTTGGGAGCTCCCTCAGCACTGGCGGGGTTCCCATCTCTTCTGGGGGCTCCCTTGGTCTCGGGGGCTCAGGCCTGTGTCTGCCTCCCCCCCGCTGCAGTCTGAACTGCTGAAGCTGGCGGATCATCCCCTTTGGAGCCGGAAGGAGGACGTGCACCCTGCATGAGCAGGAGCGTGGCCACGGCTTCCAGATGGGCTGCGTGTCCTCTTCCCACCTGGCAGGAGGGTCCTGTGCCCACTGCTCCTCACTGCTGGACGAGCCTCGCACTGCCTTCTCTGTCTCTGCTTTGCTCTGAGCCCCTAAGAGAAAGGGCTCCTTCTCTTCTGCTTTGCTGAACCTCCTACTGAGGTGGAGAGGGATCTGGAGTCAGGGACTGCTCTTGGTGGCCTGGGAATACCACCAGGTGAAGCAGAATGGGAAAAGGGAAGTTCTTTCTGTGGACCTTGTCCTTTGGAAACGGGCCCTTCTCTGTGCCTCCCCAAACCCTGCAGACGTCTTCCCTGGTCTCTCTTCTGTGCCCCTGCATTTGCTCCTTCTGATTAAAGACTATGTGCAGCATATCTGGAGTCTCGTGGTTGGTTGTTCTCCTCCTCCCTCACTTACCTGCTGTGCAAGGAGAGATCTGCTGTCTCTCATGACAGACAAGCATGGACTACTGCCATGTTTAGCTGGAGCTCCCTGAATTGATCGAGGATCAAAAATAAACAAGTTGACAAAGAGAAACAGAAAAGCCCCAGAGAAACTGAGCGAGGAAGAAGCAGTGGACAGAGTTGGATCTGTGGCTACTGCCAGAGGTATTGGTGGTCAAAGACGGGAAAAGGTTGCTCAGGGAGTAGAAGATTCTCCATCTTTGGAGATGTCTAACGTAGAACCAGACAAGGCCAGGAAAAACGTCCCCTGCTTGACCTGGACCTGGACTTTGTGATCTCCACCTCAGGTGTTGCGTGATTTGGTGAGAAACTGCTGGATGCCCCCATGCAGGAACAGCCAACAAGTGCAACAAGTGCACAGAGGGTGCAGGGGCCAATGATCCAGATCAGAGTGCGTGACACAACTGACCCAGCAGCAAAAGCAAGGCTGTCAAGGTGTAAGCATGCTGAGCAAGCCCTGAGGGAGCCAAAACCTTGCTCAAGGTCCCACTGAGATTTGAACTCAGATCGCTGGATTCAGAGTCCAGAGTGCTCACCATTACACCATGGGACCTCTGGGCGTATGCTCCATAGGTCTTTCCCCTGCAGCCACCCTGGCTGAGACATATGCTCCTGGCTCAGCCTGCCAGTCTTTCCATCTCCCTGGCCATCAGTCATCAAGGGCAGCATTCTTTCAGGGACACTGGGCACTTTTCACTCACAGAAGAGGAAGTGGCACAGCATTTTGTGCAAGCCTCGCATACCCTCTCTCAAAAGACACAGGCTGGTATCCCCGGAGAATCTTCCTGTTGCCTGATGAAAACTGCTGAAGACCTTTCCAGCTTAACATCCTCATCACTCATACCTCAAAGCGGACATTCACAGCCCAGTGATCGGTGGTTCAGTGCGTGCACTTGTGGGATCTGCTGGCGTCTTCCCCTTTCAACTCCGCATGCGGGACAGCCTCTCAATCTGCCACTCTAAGTCATGGCCTGTCCTGTTTCTCACCTTGTAGCTCCTACTAAGCAGCCTTTGCCCAGATATCCTTACTCTCAGTTGCACTCCGAGACAAGCTCCTGACCTTGACGAATGAGGCAATCATGACAGGGGACAGCGGACGTGCTTCAACTGCAAGACCAACTAGTAGGAGGACCCAAAGCAGTTTGTTATGGGTTGCACAAGCTGGGCTGCCTTCCTCTGCTGGGACAGTCTAGGCTGACTTCAAACCCTGTCCTTTCTTTCAGGGACACACTGTCCCCTTGCGCCCCAGACTGGCCTCTCCCTCATGGAGAACACTGGTTGCTCTCCTGAGATGGCTCCAGACTCAGGTGCATTTTGCTGTGATCCTGAGCAGAGGCACTTTCCTTCATGCCTTGGGACCAGCACATTGCCCACCAAAGAAGAGTTCGTGCACACAGTGGGAAGAAGCTCCCTGCTTGAGGAAGGAGCATGCACTGTGACTCCCTTAAATGCCTTTCAACCTGCAGGATTTAGAGAAGGGAAAGTGGAATCAGGGCTAGCCCCAGAGCTGGAGCAGGCAGCTCATTGCCTGAGCCCTAGTGGAACTTGAGTGAGATACCCAACGTGAAGAGGAATCCACTGATAAGCAGATAGACTCCACAACTCGTTAAAGTTGTAATGTAGGTATTCTTTATTCAGCGCTGAGGAGCATGGGGGATCGCTCCTCTAAAACCATGCACACCTTTCCTTTGCCACTCTGTTTGTTTACATTACATATAATGGTTACAGAAACATGAGATTGCTTCACGCCCTATACATATGCAAAACCTATTCCCATCTAGTATTATAATCAGTTTTCTGGCATTTGTCCCATTGATGCGCTTGCGCAGTGCCTCCAGGGCGTGGATTTTAGGGGGTCGTGAGCATGAAGGCCTGTAGTTCTTCTTCATCACCGCGAGTTACCTCCTTCTTTCACGCAGACTCAGTAGGGTTTCGGCTCCTATTGAAACCTCAGGTTCGGTGCAAGCCGGTTTTACGTATCTTAAAGTAGAAACTTGTCAAACTTGAAAATTCTGTTACTGTTATCTTTGGTTCCTTTTCTTTCTATGGATACTATTTAAACAAGAATGTCCTAAATGTTCATTACACAAGTTATGAATCTTATCTACCACAATTCTGCCTAGCAGCTACTACTACAATTCTGCTTCACAGTTCTAGCAATTTTGACTCCTACAGTTCTGCTTCACCAAGCACAATGACTGTTTAAGCAAGCAGGCACAATGTTAACCCTTTATTTCCAGGTATCAGCACGTGTTCTCTGGGCACCTGCTCCAGTGCTTCAAGACAGCCTGAGAATCAATCAGTGGTCCAAAGCAGCCCCTGAATTCTGCTTTTTGCAAGCTGGGCCATGCTCAAAGCCTGGCTGGTCCCTGCTCAGCTTGGAGGAGCCCAGAGAAATAGCCACAAGGCAGGGCTGCAGTGGGGAGTGGCTCCAGAGTCCCATGGGACCTGAACGTCCTAAGGGAAGGTGGGTTCTTCTGGAACAGGAGAAGCAAGGCACCCTGAAGCCAGGCTGAAGAAAAGCTTGTCTGCATTGTCCAGGAATCAAATGTGGGACAAGTGCTTGGAAGGCAGCTGTGCTCTCAATGATACCATCAATGCCCATGGGGCCACGACTGCCTCCTGCTCCCCCACTTGCCAATCTGCCTGCCTCACTCTGCTAGTTCACAGAGTGACCTGTCTACTGCTCCTCCACATCAGTGCGTGGTCAGCCTTCTCCTTCCAATCCCCAGTATGCAAAGGACCTCAAGCTGCTGGGATGTCTGTGTTTGTCCCCTGGGAGTGACATCTTGGATGTGGACACTTTTGCTGCTGGGTGCTAGTAACAGTGCCTCTCTCAGACTACATTCATTCCTTTACCAGCTGTACATGTAGTACGCACGTGGATTTGCCTTTGTGGCTACGCACCTCTGGTGGCATAATCACAGACAAAAGCCAGCCAGCTGCTCACTCCTTCCCAGACTCCGGGGGTCGGATACAGAGAGCTGAAAACAGGATGGGTCATGACTTTGAAAAACACAGCTTAGCAAAAACTCCTACGGGCAAACCAGGCTTACCTTGGCAGGGGAGTCGGGGCATAGAGGGTGTGGAAATCGTTGCAGATTAAAACAGATTCATGTAGTGAGAAACAGAAACACCAACATAAAACACCGTCTTTCCTCACCCCTGTCCAAAGGTCTGTTTTACACATTCACGCCACATTCCTTTCCCTGACTTGTACTCCCACCTTGTGCAGCCCTAGCCTTATTGCTACCTGAGAGCCCAGGGCTGCCCCTGACACCATGCAGCTTGCCATAGCCCGAGAAACCCCTTTTCTCTGTGCCTGGAGCCATTCCTGTCCTGCCCAACACTGCTGGCCAGAGCATGCAGCAGGCAGGCAGAGGAGGGAAAAGCAAAAGGCAGACAGAGAGGGCCAGCACGGGGATGCAGATGTGAGCACGCTAAAGTGTCCTTTCCACTGCCCTTTCCTTCTTTATTCCTGCTGAGAATCTCTCTGAGGTTCTTTCTCCCTTGCAGTGCTTTCCCCAGCCTCGGTGGCATGGCTACAGGGAATCGACCATGTGCCAGCAATGTGGGTTTCTCTCCTCTTTCTGTAGGCTCTTCCTGCATGTGCTTCTCAGAGTTTACTTTTTCCTTTAGCTGCTAAACCACGCAGGCAGGCTACCAGAAGCTCAACCTCTGCCGCTGCTCTAGTAGGGGCAGCTGGGCATGCAACTGAATGAAGACCTCTGGGAAGCCTCACCTTAAATGCCTACCTTGTCAATGGAAGCAGAGTTTACCATTCAACCAGGACAAGACCAAGAAGGAAAGGGCTTTAACTGTCTACCTGAGCACCAGGCACACTGTGGAGCTGGAAGCCACTGCAGAAACCTGGTCATTTGGTAGCAGCCCAAAAAGCAGCTGTTCACCGTAGCTGGCAGGATTCGAACCTGCGCGGGGAAACCCCAATGGATTTCTAGTCCATCGCCTTCACCACTCGGCCACAACTACCTGATGCAGATCTCTTTGCCCCGCTGATCACAGTGCCTGTGCAATGACACCTGGCTGCCGGGGAGTTTCAGGGCAATGCTCCACTTCCAGATTTGTAGCCGGGACTTTCACTGCACGTGTAATGAGTCAAAGACCTCTCTGTGTTATCTCAAGGCATCCTGGAGGCCCTGACTAACCCTGTTCAGGAGCCGGCACTGCAGGGACATCCTGGAACTGGGTGCAACACCGTCCCTGGCAGCTAAGAGCTGAGACAACTTCATGTCGCTTGCAGCTTATGGCCTATGGAACACTGGAGAAAAAGGAGCCTCTCAGAACTGGACTCTCTGTCTGAAGGGGACAAAGCTACTCAAACCTTTTCTAGTTCAACCGTTGCTTAAAGCAAAACAAGCTACAGTCCTTCCTCTGCTGACATTCAGAAAACAATCTGCATGGTGAGGCTGTCTGTGGGATTTGTGTTAGCGCAGTGTTTACAGGCTTCCCTGCACTTCAACCTACAAAAGGACCTCGAGTCCATCTCTCAGAGCAGCTGAGAGCAATTGTGATGACAAAGGCAGAAATGCCTTTGAGGAAGCAGAACTTTTGGAGGATTGAGGCTATGAGCTCTGGCAACGCTGGCTTGCCTGCATCCAGGACACTGTGTCCTCTGAAGTCCACAGCAGTGTGACTCATGTTAGCCTGCAATTCAGGGGTTTTTCCCAACTTCCACATCACAATGACTCCCAGCTGCTCTAGGAGACTGATCCGATGTCCCTTTGTAATTTGAAATGCATGGAACTGGCCACCCCATCCCTGACCCAGAACAATGGGCTGTGAGTTTCCGGCTCCCTTCCCCACACCTCTCCTCAAAAGCATGTCATCCAGGCATCTGGTGTCTGGGACTCCCTTGCTGAGCAAAACAGGTCAATTTGGGTGTGGGTTTCACTCAGGGAAGATCGCGGGCGTCTCTTTCATCACAAAACCAGGCCGCGGTAGAGCCTGATGAACTTAAGCAATGTGCTCGTGGCTATCACTCCTTCCCGCAGAGAATTTCCTCATAGTGCACAATGGTCCTTTCTTGCTGTTGAGGGTACAGAGGTGAGACTGTCCGGCCTGCAGTTCCCCAGGTCTTCCTTTTTTCCTTTTATATATCTGGGGGTGGGGGTGCGTATTTCCCATTTTCCAGCCACTGGGTATCTTACAACTTTGCTATTTGGACGGATAGCGGCTTAGCAACTTCCTCTGACAGTTCCTGCAGGACTCTCGGGTGCATCTCCTCAGTTCCCAAAGGACTGGTGCACTTTCAAGTTCCTGACATGGTCTTGAACTTCCATCTTCTTCATGTTGGTCACAGCCAGGCCTCTCGTTTGGCTCACCTAAAGCGTGGGGCTACAACTTCTTTCACCTTCCTTTGCTGTTCTATGTACCTGAAGAATGCCTTCTAGTTGTTTTTCATGGCCCCAGACAACTTCAGCGCCTGCAATGCTTTGGTTTTCCTGATGCCCTCCATAGACGCCCATGACTTTCCCTGTAGTCTGCCCAGGATGTGTATCCCTGCCTTCACTGCCTGTGCATCTTTGGTATGTTTTTAGTTTTGTTTAGTTTGGTTAGGTTTGGTTTGGTTCAGTTTGGCTAAGAGGCCTTGCCTTCCCCAAGCTAGCCTCCTGCTTCCCGTCGGACTTCTTGCATCTTAGGATTTCTAGAGGCTCCAGAAAAACATCTTTCAATATGTCCCAGGTCTCAGCATCCTTTCTCTCTGAGGCCGTTTTCCAAGGGATCGCACACGGTAGCGCCTTAAACAGCCAAGAGCTTGCCTTTCTACAGTGTAGGGTCCTGACTCTACTTTTTACCTACTCTATACCTCTCAAGGCTGAGAATTCTACCAAGAGATGACTGCTGCTGACCAGGCTACCTCCTGTCTTGACCGTTTTCGTAAGTTCTTCTGCACTAGAAAGGAGCAGGTTTAGCTGTGTCTCTCCTGTGGTCGAATTCTCCATCACTTCTACTAGGAAGTCATTCACGACAGACTCCAGTAGTTTCCTGGACTGCTTTTGGTTGGCTGTGTCACTTTGTCAGTAGACGTCTTGGTGGTTGAAGTACCTTGTCAGGATCAGGACCTAAGAAGAGGCGATGCTTCCTAAGGCTTTGCCACAGACAGTTTTTACTGCCCACAAGCTCAGGTAACAAAGGGAGATTGAAAATGACAGATAGCAGACCACTGTCAGGCAGCTCTTTCAAGTGACTTCTCCATAGTTACGCCCCTTGATGACTAAACCGTGCCCTAAGGCTTCTTCCAACCAGGGGCCTGGGCTCAAACTGGGAAGTGGGGAACCTGCTGGAAACAAGGAAATCAGCATTTAGGAGGGTGATCAAAGAGTTGCCGCATCCTTCCTGAAAGAGACACACACGCTCATTCACCTGTTTTGCTCTTTGATGAAACCGGCACCTGAAGCTATGAGCTGTGGTGTGCCTGACACACCTGAGAAAGGGCATCGTCTCCACTGAAGTCCACAGCAGCGGGGCTCATGTTAACCTGCAATTCAGGGGTTTTCCCAACTCTTCCACATCACAAATCGGTGTGGGTCTCACTCAGAGAAGATCGAGGGCATCTCTTTCATCACAAAACTAGGCCGTGGTAGAGCCTGATGAGCATACGCAAGGTGCTCATGGCCATCACTCCTTCCCGCAGAAAAGTTCCTTATGGTGCACAATCATAGAATCATAGAATCATAGAATAGTTAGCGTTGGAAAGGACCTTAAGATCATCTAGTTCCAACCCCCCTGCTGGGGGTAGGGACACCTTACGCTAAATCATATCACCCAAGGCCTCGTCCAACCTGGTCTTGAACACTGCCAGGGATGGAGCATGGTCCTTCCTTGCTGTTGAGATTTGCTGCATCCCTGCAGAGCTGAGTTTCACCTCACGTATGGGTTTGTGCAGTCTTGACCTTCTGATTGAACATACTCAGTGTCTCCTGTGTCCTACAATGACCTGTGGGGAGCATGTGTCTCCGATGTTATCCGTAGTGCCTGACAGGAAAGCACTTGAGGTGAGCTCATAACTGAATTTGACCATGACTGATAGCCACGCTCACCGCTAATAAGGCAAAGGACGGAAACACACTCTAAATATCCTTCTGCACATGCCTGAGACATCTGAGTTGATCGATCTTATGAAGGTGCGGCACAGATAAGTTGTTCTGATATTCAGTGACAGAAAGCGGGAGCACAGTATTTCAGATGAAAGAGGCAAGGGCTTCATCATCAGCGAGTCCTTGGCAAGCAGCAACTACTACGTGTTCAGATGCTTCATGAGCAAGGAATGTTGGTTTCCCCCAGAGCTCTGGAACACAGCATAAAAGCCTGCTCTGCTCCAGGCTCTGCATCTTCCTCTCTTGCTTCCCTTTCCTCTAAGAGCAAGGTAAGCCTGAGACTGCTCTCTCTCTCTCTGTGGGCTGAAGTGCTGTGCTGGTGGCTACTCAGGCTGATATTGGGCTGCCTCTGCTTGGCCCTGCAAGGGAAATAGTCAACCCCTGAGACCTCTGTCTTTTTCATGGAGGTGGCTGGGGGGAGCTGGGAAGAGGAGGGTTTTCCAAGCAGGAAGGATCAGTGGGGCTCAGATGCAGAGATGTCTGCCCACCAGAATTTGCATGTCCATCAGACTGTCTCTAACCAAATGGCCAAGTGCATGCAGTGCTCTCTTCAATGCAGCACTGTTTGCTCTGGAGATGGGCTGTGATCAGTCACTCCACAAGGGCTTTAACTCCAGTGTAATGGGACCTATTACAAAAAGGGCCAGCCTTCCAGTTCCATGCAACCCGCTGGGCCAGGGAGGGCGCTGGAAGTTGTAGAGTCGCTGCGTGTATTTAAAACAAGATCTGCCCACAGAGAGAGATGAAGAAGACAAGGACATGCTAATATTGAGGTTTGTGCTCCCTGCCTGCTCTGTGTTTCAGCTTTGCCTCGCTCACCGAGAGATGTCTTGCTTCAGACCATGTCCCCCACGCCCCTGCGGCACCTCTGGCCCAACGCCACTTGCAAGCAGTTGCAGTGAACCCTGCATCTCCCGCTGCGCTGACTCGACGGTGTTCATTGAGGCCTCCCCAGTGGTGGTGACCCTGCCGGGCCCCATCCTCACCTCTTTCCCGCAGAGCACAGCCGTGGGATCCTCTCTGTCAGCTGCTGTTGGGAGCTCCCTCAGCACTGGCGGGGTTCCCATCTCTTCTGGGGGCTCCCTTGGTCTCGGGGGCTCAGGCCTGTGTCTGCCTCCCCCCCGCTGCAGTCTGAACTGCTGAAGCTGGCGGATCATCCCCTTTGGAGCCGGAAGGAGGACGTGCACCCTGCATGAGCAGGAGCGTGGCCACGGCTTCCAGATGGGCTGCGTGTCCTCTTCCCACCTGGCAGGAGGGTCCTGTGCCCACTGCTCCTCACTGCTGGACGAGCCTCGCACTGCCTTCTCTGTCTCTGCTTTGCTCTGAGCCCCTAAGAGAAAGGGCTCCTTCTCTTCTGCTTTGCTGAACCTCCTACTGAGGTGGAGAGGGATCTGGAGTCAGGGACTGCTCTTGGTGGCCTGGGAATACCACCAGGTGAAGCAGAATGGGAAAAGGGAAGTTCTTTCTGTGGACCTTGTCCTTTGGAAACGGGCCCTTCTCTGTGCCTCCCCAAACCCTGCAGACGTCTTCCCTGGTCTCTCTTCTGTGCCCCTGCATTTGCTCCTTCTGATTAAAGACTATGTGCAGCATATCTGGAGTCTCGTGGTTGGTTGTTCTCCTCCTCCCTCACTTACCTGCTGTGCAAGGAGAGATCTGCTGTCTCTCATGACAGACAAGCATGGACTACTGCCATGTTTAGCTGGAGCTCCCTGAATTGATCGAGGATCAAAAATAAACAAGTTGACAAAGAGAAACAGAAAAGCCCCAGAGAAACTGAGCGAGGAAGAAGCAGTGGACAGAGTTGGATCTGTGGCTACTGCCAGAGGTATTGGTGGTCAAAGACGGGAAAAGGTTGCTCAGGGAGTAGAAGATTCTCCATCTTTGGAGATGTCTAACGTAGAACCAGACAAGGCCAGGAAAAACGTCCCCTGCTTGACCTGGACCTGGACTTTGTGATCTCCACCTCAGGTGTTGCGTGATTTGGTGAGAAACTGCTGGATGCCCCCATGCAGGAACAGCCAACAAGTGCAACAAGTGCACAGAGGGTGCAGGGGCCAATGATCCAGATCAGAGTGCGTGACACAACTGACCCAGCAGCAAAAGCAAGGCTGTCAAGGTGTAAGCATGCTGAGCAAGCCCTGAGGGAGCCAAAACCTTGCTCAAGGTCCCACTGAGATTTGAACTCAGATCGCTGGATTCAGAGTCCAGAGTGCTCACCATTACACCATGGGACCTCTGGGCGTATGCTCCATAGGTCTTTCCCCTGCAGCCACCCTGGCTGAGACATATGCTCCTGGCTCAGCCTGCCAGTCTTTCCATCTCCCTGGCCATCAGTCATCAAGGGCAGCATTCTTTCAGGGACACTGGGCACTTTTCACTCACAGAAGAGGAAGTGGCACAGCATTTTGTGCAAGCCTCGCATACCCTCTCTCAAAAGACACAGGCTGGTATCCCCGGAGAATCTTCCTGTTGCCTGATGAAAACTGCTGAAGACCTTTCCAGCTTAACATCCTCATCACTCATACCTCAAAGCGGACATTCACAGCCCAGTGATCGGTGGTTCAGTGCGTGCACTTGTGGGATCTGCTGGCGTCTTCCCCTTTCAACTCCGCATGCGGGACAGCCTCTCAATCTGCCACTCTAAGTCATGGCCTGTCCTGTTTCTCACCTTGTAGCTCCTACTAAGCAGCCTTTGCCCAGATATCCTTACTCTCAGTTGCACTCCGAGACAAGCTCCTGACCTTGACGAATGAGGCAATCATGACAGGGGACAGCGGACGTGCTTCAACTGCAAGACCAACTAGTAGGAGGACCCAAAGCAGTTTGTTATGGGTTGCACAAGCTGGGCTGCCTTCCTCTGCTGGGACAGTCTAGGCTGACTTCAAACCCTGTCCTTTCTTTCAGGGACACACTGTCCCCTTGCGCCCCAGACTGGCCTCTCCCTCATGGAGAACACTGGTTGCTCTCCTGAGATGGCTCCAGACTCAGGTGCATTTTGCTGTGATCCTGAGCAGAGGCACTTTCCTTCATGCCTTGGGACCAGCACATTGCCCACCAAAGAAGAGTTCGTGCACACAGTGGGAAGAAGCTCCCTGCTTGAGGAAGGAGCATGCACTGTGACTCCCTTAAATGCCTTTCAACCTGCAGGATTTAGAGAAGGGAAAGTGGAATCAGGGCTAGCCCCAGAGCTGGAGCAGGCAGCTCATTGCCTGAGCCCTAGTGGAACTTGAGTGAGATACCCAACGTGAAGAGGAATCCACTGATAAGCAGATAGACTCCACAACTCGTTAAAGTTGTAATGTAGGTATTCTTTATTCAGCGCTGAGGAGCATGGGGGATCGCTCCTCA
>NW_026892861.1:15000-20000 GCF_033815535.1 Pezoporus flaviventris | reverse complement strand
AAGGACTCTGTGAGGCTCATGCTCTGCCAGGGAGGAGGGGAAGCTGTGAGGAAGCAGAGACGGGGCGCCTGACCTGGGCTAGCCGGGGAGGTATTCCATACCACAGCACGTCATGCCCGGGGTGGGGGGTAACTGGGAGTTACCCGGAAGGACAGGAGCTTCCGGGTGGAACTCGTTTTCTTGGCCGGTGGTATCGTATTCTCTTCCCTTGTTATTTTCCCTTATCATTGTTTTAGCTGATAGTAGCGGTGGTGATTTGTTGCTGGACTGTTCTTGTCTCAACCCGTAGGAGTTGCACTCTCTCGATCCT
The DNA here is from genome assembly GCF_033815535.1 of Pezoporus flaviventris. NCBI lineage: Eukaryota > Metazoa > Chordata > Aves > Psittaciformes > Psittacidae > Pezoporus > Pezoporus flaviventris. The sequence goes on along the minus strand of NW_026892861.1, from coordinate 19,690 downwards.
CCTCCCCGTTCCTCCGGGAGCGGGGAAGGGGAGAGCCCCGGTGCAGGGAGGGGGGGGGGAGACGAACACGGACCTTGATTGTTGTCAGCTTGGCACCACTCACTGCGAGTGAGTGAACAAGTTACCTGACTGGGTTTAAACCACGACAGTTCTTTTTGGCGCCCAACGTGGGGCACGAGGGGTTGAGATAAGAACAGATCTGACTGGATTGAGAGTCACTCGTCACAATGCTGATTTATTGGCTCTCCAGGTTTTTCCTCTTGATCTCACAGTTTCAGTATACCATATCTTACGTCCATCCGGTATTGGCTGTATTAGTGTTTTTCAAGTGTGGGGCTTGGGCTAAGGTTTTTATCCCATTGTACTTTATGGTAATGACTTGTAATACAATAGAATCATTGATCATGAAACTGATCTGGCTTATGTTCCCAGTGTGGTCACCACCTTTATACTTTGGGAGGTATATGATGGAGGTGCTTAGCAATTACACATCTTTTTTCTCCTTCTCAGGTGCTCAACCTGTGAAGGAGACATCCTTTTACCCTCCTAGTCGTCCCCCCAGACCATTTACATTTGAGAGTTTCGAATTTTTTAAATGGCCTTTTAATGCTCTTGAGACTTGTTTGCTGATGGTGATGGGAATCACCATGCTAACACGCATACAGAGTGTGTTTTGCCCACTACTGATTTCAAGAGTTAAGCAGATTCAGGTTTGGGTCTTGTCTGGGGTCAAACGACGATGTAGGAGGACCGAGAGATTTTCCCAGAGGCTGGACAGCCATGAGTGGCAGGGTGTGTGGGATAGTATGGGCAAGTATCTAGGTCAGTGGGCCCCCCCAGTATTTTGGAATTTCACTACCGAACAACTGCAAAATCCAGAAGAATTAGTAAAACACTTAAATGAGGTGTGTGGTCATTCTGGCCATACCAGAGATGGACAAATCACGGCAACGTGCTGGGGCTTGGCCTATGCTTACAGGGCCTTGTTCAACACTATCCAGCACCTTCAAAAGGAAAAGAATGTCGGCGGATTTGAGGGCAAAGCGACAGTCGCTACTCAAACTTTGGCTGCAATGAACTGCGCAGCTACCCCAGTGGCAAGTACAGCAGCTGCTCAAACTTCAACTGCAACAGACAGCGCGGTTACCCCAGCTCCAAGCACGGTAGCTACACCACCCCCAGCAACAAGTACAGTCGCTACTCAAACCACAGTGATAATCACTGCAGCCAAACCAGAGGACCAATTCGTACCAATATCGGTTGCCCCTGTACGCAAGAGAACAAGCAAGAAGGAGGCAAAAAGGGTGAAGCGAGATGAAGAACCAATGAATTCACCACCCGGTCCAGAATCTGATCAGGAGTCATCCTCACATGACGAAGAAGAAGAAGAGGTAACTTCTCGACCCCGGACCTCAACCGAGCTGCGGAATATGCGAAAAGATTTTACCCGTCAACCAGGGGAGCACATCATCACCTGGTTACTCCGATGCTGGGACAATGGGGCCGATGGTCACGAACTAGAAGGTACAGAAGCCAAGCAGCTGGGATCACTTGCTAGAGAAGGGGGAATTGACAAAGCAATTGCAAGAGAGAAAAAGTCCCTCAGCCTTTGGAGGAGGCTCTTGGCAGCTGTGAAAGAAAGGTTTCCGTACAAGGACGATGTTACGAGTCGTTCGGCCAAGTGGACTACTATAGACAAAGGCATCCAGTCTCTGAGGGAATCGGCCATCGTAGAGATGATCTATCACATCAAGCCGAATAACGGGGATACACCTATAGATCCAGATGAAGTTGAATGTACACGACCCATGTGGCGAAAACTTACACGGAATGCACCGTCATCATATGCCCATTCATTGGCAACAGTGACCTGGAATGACATAGTACCACTAACAGTGGATGAAATGGTTCATAAACTCCGAGAGTTCGAAGACAATCTCACTCCTTCCATCATCTCAGCTGTGAAAAAACTGTCCCAGGACCTCGACAAATTGAGGGACGATGTATCTGATTTATCCAGCTCCTCACGTGTACCAACACGCGTCTCAGCTATTAACAAAAGACGTCCTATTGTTCAAGAGAGGAGATACAGAAGGTATACGCCACGGGGTACCCTATGGTTTTACCTGCTGGATCACGGAGAAGACATGACAAAGTGGGATGGAAAACCTACTTCAGCTTTGGAGGAACGGGTGAGTGAACTGAAGAGGGGAGCAAGGGCCAAGACTGATCGTCCCATGAGAGCTACAGCTTCAGTTTCTGGTGAGCAGTTTCCCAGATGGAGTGGAAGAGCTGATTTTACTCCAGCTCCTGTGATAACGAAGAATAATCCCTTTCAACACGACTTAAGTGTCCAATGCTGTGACGACCATTAGAGGGGCCCTGCCTCCAGCCAGGTGGAGGTAGGGGACAATCGGATTTACTGGACTGTGTGGATCAGATGGCCTGGCACATCAGTCCCGCAGAAGTATAAGGCTCTAGTAGATACCGGTGCACAGTGTACCCTGATGCCATCAAGCTGTCAAGGGGTGGAACCCATCTATATTTCTGGAGTAACAGGAGGATCCCAAGAGTTGACTGTGCTGGAGGCTGAAATCAGCCTGACTGGGAGGGAGTGGCAAAAGCACCCTATTGTGACTGGTCCAGAGGCTCCATGCATCCTCGGCATAGACTACCTCAAGAGAGGGTACTTCAAAGACCCAAAAGGGTACCGGTGGGCTTTTGGTATTGCTGCTTTGGAGACTGAGGAAATTGAGCAGCTGTCCACCTTGCCTGGTCTCTCAGAAGATCCCTCTGCTGTGGGGTTGCTGAAAGTTGAAGAACAACAAGTGCCAATTGCGACCACAACAGTGCACCGGCGGCAATATCGCACCAACCGAGACTCCCTGATTCCCATCCATCAGCTGATCCGTAGACTGGAGAGTCAGGGGGTGATCAGCAGGACCCGCTCACCCTTCAATAGCCCCATATGGCCAGTGCGAAAGTCTAATGGAGAATGGAGACTAACAGTAGACTATCGTGGCCTGAATGAAGTCACACCACCATTGAGTGCTGCCGTACCGGACATGCTAGAACTTCAGTATGAGCTAGAGTCAAAAGCAGCCAAGTGGTATGCCACGATTGATATTGCCAATGCATTTTTCTCCATTCCTTTGGCAGCAGAGTGCAGGCCACAGTTTGCTTTTACTTGGAGGGGTGTCCAGTTCACTTGGAACCGACTGCCCCAGGGGTGGAAACACAGCCCTACCATTTGCCATGGACTGATCCAGACTGCACTGGAACAGGGGCAAGCTCCAGAACACCTGCAATACATTGATGACATTATTGTGTGGGGCGATACAGCGGAAGAAGTCTTTGAGAAAGGGAGGAAAATAATCCAAATCCTGCTGAAAGCCGGTTTTGCCATAAAACGGAGTAAGGTCAAGGGACCTGCACAGGAGATACAATTTCTGGGAATAAAATGGCAAGATGGACGTAGACAGATCCCCACAGATGTGATCAACAAGATAACAGCAATGTCTCCACCAACTAATAAGAAAGAAACGCAAGCTTTCTTGGGTGCAGTGGGGTTCTGGAGAATGCACATCCCAAATTACAGTTCGATTGTAAGCCCTCTCTATCATGTGACCCGGAAGAAGAATGATTTTAAATGGGGCCCTGAGCAGCAACAAGCCTTTGAGCAAATTAAACGCGAGATAGTTCATGCAGTAGCCCTTGGACCAGTCCGAACCGGACCAGATGTAAAAAATGTGCTGTACACTGCAGCTGGGGAGAACGGTCCTACCTGGAGCCTCTGGCAGAAAGCTCCAGGGGAGACTCGAGGTCGACCCCTCGGCTTTTGGAGTCGGGGATACAAAGGATCTGAGGCCAGCTATACCCCAACTGAGAAAGAGATACTGGCAGCCTATGAAGGGGTTCGAGCTGCTTCGGAAGTGATTGGCACTGAAGCACAGCTCCTCCTGGCACCCCGGCTGCCCGTGCTGGGCTGGATGTTCAAAGGCAGGGTCTCCTCTACACATCATGCAACTGATGCTACATGGAGTAAATGGGCTGCACTAATTACACAACGAACTCGAATAGGAAATCCCAGTCGTCCAGGCATTCTAGAAGTCATCATGGACTGGCCAGAGGGCAAAGATTTCGGAATGTCACCAGAGGAGGAGGTGGTGCGTGCTGAAGAGGCCCCACCATATAATAAACTGTCAGAAAGTGAAAAGCAGTATGCCTTGTTTACTGATGGCTCTTGCCGTATTGTGGGAAAGCATCGGAGATGGAAGGCAGCTGTATGGAGTCCTGGACGACAAGTTGCAGAAACTGCTGAAGGAGAGGGTGAATCGAGTCAATTTGCCGAGGTGAAAGCCATCCAGCTGGCCCTGGACATTGCTGAACGAGAAAAGTGGCCAGTACTTTATCTCTATACTGACTCATGGATGGTGGCAAATGCCCTGTGGGGGTGGTTGAAGCAATGGAAGCAGAGCAACTGGCAACGCAGAGGTAAACCCATCTGGGCTGCTGCACTGTGGAAAGATATTGCTGCCCGGGTGCAGAACCTGGTGGTGAAGGTACGTCATGTAGATGCCCATGTACCCAAGAGTCGGGCCACTGAGGAACACCAGAACAACCAACAAGTGGATAAAGCGGCTAAGATTGAAGTGGCTCAGATGGACTTAGATTGGCAACATAAAGGTGA
>NW_026892860.1:325000-327500 GCF_033815535.1 Pezoporus flaviventris | reverse complement strand
CATAGCTGACGCTTTTCACTTTCATACCTAGAAGTTCATTTGAATCCACCTTCTCCGCTCATTGCTCTTGGCTGTCCAGCAGCACAGTCAGTAGAGCACGAACGTCTGGCCGCTGCTCCCAGAGCCGAAGAGCCCGGAGGGAAAGCATGTGCTGGGACTCTTCAGCACACAGTCAGCTTTGCAACGGTGTCACCATCATTGCTGTCGCTCCTCGGTTTCATATGTAAACGTCCATTTGAATGCAACGTCTTTAAAGCTTGTTCTCGGCTGCCCAGGGGCACAGTGATTAGTGCATGAACGTCTGGCCTCTGCTCTTAGAGCCGAAGAGCCAGGATGGAAAACATGTGCTGGGCATCTTCAGTACACAGTCAGCTTTGCAACGGTGTCACCATCATTGCTGTCGCTCCTCGCTTTCATACCGAGAAGTTCATTTGAATCCAAATTCTCTGCTCGTTGCTCTTGGCTGCCCAGCAGCACAGTCAGTAGAGCACGAACGTCTGGCCTCTGCTCTCAGAGCCGAAGAGCCAGGAGGGAAAGCATGTGCTGGGCATCTTCAGCACACAGTCAGCTTTGCAACAGTGCCTCCATCATAGCTGACGCTTTTCACTTTCATACCTAGAAGTTCATTTGAATCCACCTTCTCCGCTCATTGCTCTTGCTGTCCAGCAGCACAGTCAGTAGAGCACGAACGTCTGGCCGCTGCTCCCAGAGCCGAAGAGCCCGGAGGGAAAGCATGTGCTGGGACTCTTCAGCACACAGTCAGCTTTGCAACGGTGTCACCATCATTGCTGTCGCTCCTCGCTTTCATACCTAAAGGTCGTTTGAATGCACCCTCTTCGGAGCTTGCTCTCGGCTGCCCAGCAGCACAGTGAGTAGAGCACGAACGGTTGCCGTCTGCTCCCACAGTCGAAGAGCCAGGAGGGAAAGCATGTGCTGGGCATCTTAAGCCCACAGTTAGCTTTGCAACGGTTTCACCATCATTGCTGTCGCTCCTCGGTTTCATACCTAAAAGTCCACTCGAATGCAACCTCTACGGAGCTTGCTCTGAGCTGCCAAGTAGCACAGCGATTAGAGCACGAACGTCTGGCCTCTGCTCCCAGAGCCGAAGAGCCAGGAGGGAAAGCATGTGCTGGGCATCTTCAGCACACAGTCAGCTTTGCAACGGTGTCACCATCATTGCTGTCGCTCCTCGGTTTCATACTTAAAAGTCCATTTGAGTGCAACCTCTCCGGAGCTTGTTCTCGGCTGCCCAGGGGCAGAACGATTAGTGCACGAACGTCTGGCTTCTGCTCCCAGATCCGAAGAGCCAGGAGGGAAAGCATGTGCTGGGCATCTTCAGCACACAGTCAGCTTTGCAACGGTGTCACCATCATTGCTGTCGCTCCTCGGTTTCATACTTAAAAGTCCATTTGAGTGCAACCTCTCCGAAGCTTGTTCTCGGCTGCCCAGGGGCAGAACGATTAGTGCACGAACGTCTGGCTTCTGCTCCCAGATCCGAAGAGCCAGGAGGGAAAGCATGTGCTGGGCATCTTCAGCACACAGTCAGCTTTGCAACGGTGTCACCATCATTGCTGTCGCTCCTCGCTTTCATACCTAAAGGTCCATTTGAATGCACCCTCTTCGGAGCTTGCTCTCGGCTGCCCAGCTGCACAGTGAGTAGAGCACGAACAGTTGCCGTCTGATCCCACAATCGAAGAGCCAGGAGGGAAAGCTGGTGAAAGCTAAGGTTTAGGGTAAGGGTTAGGGTTAGGGGTAGGGTTAGGGTTAGTCTAAGGGTTAGGGTTGGGTTAGGGTTAGGGTTAGGGTTAGGGTTAGGGTTAGGGTTCGGGTTCGGGTTAGGGGTAGGGTTAGGGTTAGGGTTAGGGTTAGGGTTAGGGGTAGGGTTAGGGTTAGGGTTAGGGTTAGGGTTAGGTTTGGGTTAGGGTTAGGGTTAGGGTTAGGGTTGCCGTCTGCTCCCACAGTCGAAGTGCCAGGAGGGAAAGCATACCTAAAGGTCCATTCGAATGCACCCTCTTTTGAGCTTGCTCTCGGCTGCCCAGCTGCACAGTGAGTAGAGCACGAACAGTTTCCGTCTGCTCCCACAATCGAAGAGAAAGGAGGGAAAGCTGGTGAAAGGTTAGGGTTAGGGTTAGGGTTAGGGTTAGGTTTAGGGGTTAAGGTTAGGGGTTAGGGTTAGGGTTAGGGTTAGGGTTAGGGGTTAGGGTTAGGGTTAGGGTTATGGTTAGGTTTTGGGTTAGTGTTAAGGCTAGGGGTAGGGTTAGGGTTAGGCGAAGGGTTAGGGTTGGGTTAGGGTTAGGGTTAGGGTTAGGGTTAGGTTTAGGTTTAGGGTTAGGGTTAGGGTTAGGTGTAGGCTTAGGGTTAGGGGTAGGGTTAGGGTTAGGGTTAGGGTTAGGTTTGGGTTAGGGTTAGGGTTAGGGTTAGGGTTAGGGTTAGGGTTGCCGTCTGCTCCCACAGTCGAAGAGCCAGGAGGGAAAGCATGTGCAGGGCATCTTCAGCACAC
>NW_026892860.1:262500-300000 GCF_033815535.1 Pezoporus flaviventris | reverse complement strand
AAGGTCCATTTGAATGCACCCTCTTCGGAGCTTGCTCTCGGCTGCCCAGCTGCACAGTGAGTAGAGCACGAACAGTTGCCGTCTGCTCCCACAATCGAAGAGCCAGGAGGGAAAGCTGGTGAAAGCTTAGGGTTAGGGTTAGGGTTAGGGTTAGGGTTAGGGGTTAGGGTTAGGGGTTAGGGTTAGGGTTAGGGTTAGGGGTTAGGGTTAGGGTTAGGGTTATGGTTAGGTTTAGTGTTAGGTTTAGGGTTAGGGGTAGGGTTAGGGTTAGGGTTAGTTTTAGGGTTGGGGTAGGGTTAGGGTTAGGGTTAGGGTTAGGGTTAGAGTTGCCGTCTGCTCCCACAGTCGAAGAGCCAGGAGGGAAAGCATGTGCTGCGCATATTCAGTACACAGTCAGCTTTGCAATGCTGTCACCATTATTGCTGTCACTCCTCGGTTTCATACCTAAAAGTACATTTGAATGCAACCTCTCCAAAGCTGCTTCTCAGATGCCCAGGAGCACAGCGATTAGTGCACGAAATTCTGGCTTCTGCTCCCAGATCCGAAGAGCCGGGAGGGAAAGCATGTGCTGGGCATCTTCAGCACACAGTCAGCTTTGCAACGGTGTCACCATCATTGCTGTCGCTCCTCGCTTTCATACCTAAAGGTCCATTTGAATGCACCCTCTTCGGAGCTTGCTCTCGGCTGCCCAGCAGCACAGTGAGTAGAGCACGAACGGTTGCCGTCTGCTGCCAGAGCCGAAGAGCCAGGAGGGAAAGCATGTGCTGGGCATCTTCAGCACACAGTCAGCTTTGCAACGGTGTCACCATCATTGCTGTCGCTCCTCGGTTTCATACCTAAAGGTCCATTTGAATGCACCCTCTTCGGAGCTTGCTCTCGGCTGCCCAGCTGCACAGTGAGTAGAGCACGAACAGTTGCCGTCTGCTCCCACAATCGAAGAGCCAGGAGGGAAAGCTGGTGAAAGCTTAGGGTTAGGGCTAGGGTTAGGGTTAGGGTTAGGGTTAGGGGTTAGGGATAGGGGTTAGGGTTAGGGTTAGGGTTAGGGGTTTGGGGTAGGGTTAGGGTTATGGTTAGGTTTAGGGTTAGGGTTAGGGTTAGGGGTTAGGGATAGGGGTTAGGGTTAGGGTTAGGGTTAGGGGTTTGGGGTAGGGTTAGGGTTATGGTTAGGTTTAGGGTTAGGGTTAGGGTTAGGGGTAGGTATAGGGTTAGGGTTAGGGTTAGGGTTGGGTTAGGGTTAGGGTTAGGGTTAGGGTTAGGGTTAGGGTTAGGGTTGCCGTCTGCTCCCACAGTCGAAGAGCCAGGAGGGAAAGCATGTGCTGCGCATCTTCAGCACACAGTCAGCTTTGCAATGCTGTCACCATTATTGCTGTCACTCCTCGGTTTCATACCTAAAAGTACATTTGAATGCAACCTCTACGGAGCTTGCTCTGAGCTGCCAAGTAGCACAGCGATTAAAGCACGAACGTCTGGCCTCTGCTCCCAGAGCCGAAGAGCCAGGAGGGAAAGCATGTGCTGCGCATCCTCAGCACACAGTCAGCTTTGCAACGGTGTCACCATCATTGCTGTCACTCCTCGCTTTCATACTTAAAAGTCCATTTGAGTGCAACCTCTCCGAAGCTTGTTCTTGGCTGCCCAGGGGCAGAACGATTAGTGCACGAACGTCTGGCTTCTGCTCCCAGATCCGAAGAGCCAGGAGGGAAAGCATGTGCTGGGCATCTTCAGCACACAGTCAGCTTTGCAATGCTGTCCCCATTATTGCTGCACTCCTCGGTTTCATACCTAAAATTACATTTGAATGCAACCTCTCCAAAGCTGCTTCTCCGCTGCCCAGTAGCACAGCGATTAGTGCACGAACTTCTGGCTTCTGCTCCCAGATCCGAAGAGCCGGGAGGGAAAGCATGTGCTGGGCATCTTCAGCACACAGTCAGCTTTGCAACGGTGTCACCATCATTGCTGTCGCTCCTCGCATTCATACCTAAAGGTCCATTTGAATGCACCCTCTTCGGAGCTTGCTCTCGGCTGCCCAGCTGCACAGTGAGTAGAGCACGAACGGTTGCCGTCTGCTAGCACAGTGGAGGAGCCAGGAGGGAAAGCATGTGCTGGGCATCTTCAGCACACAGTCAGCTTTGCAACAGTGCCTCCATCATTGCTGACGCTTTTCACTTTAATACCTAGAAGTTCATTTGAATCCACCTTCTCCGCTCATTACTCTTGGCTGTCCAGAGGCACAGTCAGTAGAGCACGAACGTCTGGCCTCTGCTCCCAGAGCCGAAGAGCCAGGAAGGAAAGCATGTGCTGGTCATCTTCAGCACACAGTCAGCTTTGCAACGGTGTCACCATCATTGCTGTCGCTCCTCGCTTTCATACCTAAAAGTCCATTTGAGTGCAACCTCTCCGAAGCTTGTTCTCAGCTGCCCGGGGGCAGAGCGATTAGTGCACGAACGTCTGGCTTCTGCTCCCAGATCCGAAGAGCCAGGAGGGAAAGCATGTGCTGGGCATCTTCAGTACACATTCAACTTTGCAACGGTGTCACCATCATTGCTGTCGCTCCTCGCTTTCATAACTAAAGGTCCATCTGAATGCACCCTCTTCAGAGCTTCCTCTCGGCTGCCCAGCAGCACAGTGAGTAGAGCACGAACGGTTGTTGTCTGCTCCCACATTCGAAGAGCCAGGAGGGAAAGCAGGTGCTGCGCATCTTCAGCACACATTCAGCTTTGCAATGCTGTCACCATTATTGCTGTCACTCCTCGTTTTCTTACCTAAAAGTACATTTGAATGCAACCTCTCCAAAGCTGCTTCTAAGCTGCCCAGTAGCTCAGCGATTAGTGCACGAACGTCTGGCCTCTGCTCCCAGAGCCGAAGAGCCAGGAGGGAAAGCATGTGCTGGGCATCTTCAGCACACAGTCAGCTTTGCAACGGTGACACCATCATTGCTGTCGCTCCTCGCTTTCATACCTAAACGTCCATCTGAAAGCACCCTCTTCGGAGCTTGCTCTCGGCTGCCCAGCAGCACAGTGAGTAGAGCACGAACGGTTGCCGTCTGCTCCCAGATCCGAAGAGCCAGGAGGGAAAGTATGTGCTGGGCATCTTCAGCACACAGTCAGCTTTGCAACGGTGTCACCATCATTGCTGTCGCTCCTCAGTGTCACACCTAAAGGTCCATTTGAATGCACCCTCTTCGGAGCTTGCTCTCGGCTGCCCAGCAGCACAGTGAGTAGAGCACGAACAGTTGCTGTCTGCTCCCACAATCGAAGAGCCAGGAGGGAAAGCTGGTGCTCTGAATCTTCAGCACACAGTCAGCTTTGCAACAGTGCCTCCATCATTGCTGTCGCTCCTCACTTTCGTACCGAGAAGTTCATTTGAATCCAACTTCTCTGCTCGTAGCTCTTGGCTGCCCAGCAGCACAGTCAGTAGAGCACGAACGTCTGGCCTCTGCTCTCAGAGCCGAAGAGCCAGGAGGGAAAGCATGTGCTGGTCATCTTCAGCACACAGTCAGCTTTGCAACGGTGTCACCATCATTGCTGTCGCTCCTCGCTTTCATACCTAAAGGTCCATTTGAATGCACCCTCTTCGGAGCTTGCTCTCGGCTGCCCAGTTGCACAGTGAGTAGAGCACGAACAGTTGCCGTCTGCTCCCACAATCGAAGAGCCAGCAGGGAAAGCTGGTGCTCTGAATCTTCTGCACACAGTCAGCTTTGCAACAGTGCCTCCATCATTGCTGTCGCTCCTCACTTTCATACCGAGAAGTTCATTTGAATCCAACTTCTCTGCTCGTTGCTCTCGGCTGCCCAGCAGCACAGTCAGTAGAGCACGAACGTCTGGCCTCTGCTCTCAGAGCCGAAGAGCCAGGAGGGAAAGCATGTGCTGGTCATCTTCAGCACACAGTCAGCTTTGCAACGGTGTCACCATCATTGCTGTCGCTCCTCGCTTTCATACCTAAAGGTCCATTTGAATGCACCCTCTTCGGAGCTTGCTCTCGGCTGCCCAGCAGCACAGTGAGTAGAGCACGAACGGTTGCCGTCTGCTAGCACAGTGGAGGAGCCAGGAGGGAAAGCATGTGCTGGGCATCTTCAGCACACAGTCAGCTTTGCAACAGTGCCTCCATCATTGCTGACGCTTTTCACTTTCATACCTAGAAGTTCATTTGAATCCACCATCTCCGCTCATTGCTCTTGCTTGTCCAGTGGCACAGTCAGTAGAGCACGAACGTCTGGCCTCTGCTCCCAGAGCCGAAGAGCCCGGAGGGAAAGCATGTGCTGGGCATCTTCAGCACACAGTCAGCTTTGCAACGGTGTCACCATCATTGCTGTCGCTCCTCGGTTTCATATGTAAAAGTCCATTTGAATGCAACGTCTCCAAAGCTTGTTCTCGGCTGCCCAGGGGCACAGTGATTAGTGCATGAACGTCTGGCCTCTGCTCCCAGAGCCGAAGAGCCAGGATGGAAAACATGTGCTGGGCATCTTCAGCACACAGTCAGCTTTGCAACGGTGTCACCATCATTGCTGTCGCTCCTCGGTTTCATACTTGAAAGTCCATTTGAATGCAACCTCTCCGAAGCTTGTTCTCAACTGCCCAGGGGCAGAGCGATCAGTGCACGAACGTCTGGCTTCTGCTCCAGATCGGAAGAGCTGGGAGGGAAAGCATGTGCTGGGCATCTTCAGCACACAGTCAGCTTTGCAACGGTGTCACCATCATTGCTGTCGCTCCTCGCTTTCATACCTAAAGGTCCATTTGAATACACACTCTTCAGAGCTTGCTCTCGGCTGCCCAGCAGCACAGTGAGTAGAGCACGAACGGTTGTCGTCTGCTCCCACAGTCAAAGAGCCAGGAGGGAAAGCGTGTGCTGCGCATCTTCAGCACACAGTCAGCTTTGCAATGCTGTCACCATTATTGCTGTCACTCCTCGGTTTCATACCTAAAAGTACATTTGAATGCAACCTCTACGGAGCTTGCTCTGAGCTGCCAAGTAGCACAGCGATTAAAGCACGAACGTCTGGCCTCTGCTCCCAGAGCCGAAGAGCCAGGAGGGAAAGCATGTGCTGGGCATCTTCAGCACACAGTCAGCTTTGCAACGGTGTCACCATCATTGCTGTCACTCCTCGCTTTCATACTTAAAAGTCCATTTGAGTGCAACCTCTCCGAAGCTTGTTCTTGGCTGCCCAGGGGCAGAACGATTAGTGCACGAACGTCTGGCTTCTGCTCCCAGATCTGAAGAGCCAGGAGGGAAAGCATGTGCTGGGCATCTTCAGCACACAGTCAGCTTTGCAACGGTGTCACCATCATTGCTGTCGCTCCTCGCTTTCATACCTAAAGGCCCATTTGAATGCAGCCTCTTCAGAGCTTGCTCTCGGCTGCCCGGCTGCACAGTGAGTAGAGCACGAACAGTTGCCGTCTGCTCCCACAATCGAAGAGCCAGGAGGGAAAGCTGGTGAAAGCTTAGGGTTAGGGTTAGGGTTAGGGTTAGGGTTAGGGTTAGGGGTTAGAGTTAGGGGTTAGGTTTAGGGTTAGGGTTAGGGTTAGGGTTTAGGGTTAGGGTTAGGGTTATGGTTAGGTTTAGGGTTAGGGTTAGGGTTAGGGTTAGGGTTGCCGTCTGCTCCCACAGTCGAAGAGCCAGGAGGGAAAGCATGAGCGGGGCATCTTCAGCACACAGTCAGCTTTGCAATGCTGTCACCATTATTGCTGTCACTCCTCGGTTTCATACCTAAAAGTACATTTGAATGCAGCCTCTCCAAAGCTGCTTCTAAGCTGCCCAGTAGCACAGCGATTAGTGCACGAACTTCTGGCTTCTGCTCCCAGATTTGAAGAGCCGGGAGTGAAAGCATGTGCTGTGCATCTTCTGCACACAGTCAGCTTTGAAACGGTGTCACCATCATTGCTGTCGCTCCTCGGTTTCATATGTAAAAGACCATTTGATTTCAATGTCTCCAAATCCTGTTCTCGGCTGCCCAGGGACACAGTGATTAGTGCATGAACGTCTGGCCTCTGCTCTTAGAGCCGAAGAGCCAGGATGGAAAACTTGTGCTGGGCATCTTCAGCACACAGTCAGCTTTGCAACGGTGTCACCATCATTGCTGTCGCTCCTCACATTCATACCTTAAGGTCCATTTGAATGCACCCTCTTCGGAGCTTGCTCTCGGCTGCCCAGCAGCACAGTGAGTAGAGCAGGAACAGTTGCCGTCTGCTCCCACAGTCGAAGAGCCAGGAGGGAAAGCATGTGCTGGGCATCTTCTGCACACAGTCAGCTTTGCAACAGTGCCTCCATCATTGCTGTCGCTCCTCACTTTCATACCGGGAAGTTCATTTGAATCCAACTTCTCTGCTCGTTGCTCTTGGCTGCCCAGCAGCACAGTCAGTAGAGCACGAACGTCTGGCCTCTGCTCTCAGAGCCGAAGAGCCGGGAGGGAAAGCATGTGCTGGGCATCTTCAGCACACAGTCAGCTTTGCAACGGTGTCACCATCATTGCTGTCGCTCCTCGCTTTCATACCTAAAGGTCCATTTGAATGCACCCTCTTCGGAGCTTGCTCTCGGCTGCCCAGCAGCACAGTGAGTAGAGCACGAACGGTTGCCGTCTGCTCCCACAGTCGAAGAGCCAGGAGGGAAAGCGTGTGCTGGGCATCTTCAGCACACAGTTAGCTTTGCAACGGTGTCACCATCATTGCTGTCGCTCCTCGCTTTCATACCTAAAAGTCCACTCCAATGCAACCTCTACGGAGCTTGCTCTGAGCTGCCAAGTAGCACAGCGATTAGAGCACGAACGTCTGGCCTCTGCTCCCAGATCCGAAGAGCCAGGAGGGAAAGCATGTGCTGGGCATCTTCAGCACACAGTCATCTTTGCAACAGTGCCTCCATCATTGCTGTCGCTCCTCACTTTCATACCGAGAATTTCATTTGAATCCAACTTCTCTGCTCGTTGCTCTTGGCTGCCCAGCAGCACAGTCAGTAGAGCACGAACGTCTGGCCTCTGCTCTCAGAGCCGAAGAGCCGGGAGGGAAAGCATGTGCTGGGCATCTTCAGCACACAGTCAGCTTTGCAACGGTGTCACCATCATTGCTGTCGCTTCTCGCTTTCATACCTAAAGGTCCATTTGAATGCACCCTCTTCGGAGCTTGCTCTACGCTGCCCAGGGGCAGCACAGTGAGTAGAGCACGAACGGTTGCCGTCTGCTCCCACAGTCGAAGAGCCTGGAGGGAAAGCATGTGCTGGGCATCTTCAGCACACAGTCAGCTTTGCAACGGTGTCACCATCATTGCTGTCGCTCCTCGCTTTCATACTTAAAAGTCCATTTGAGTGCAACCTCTCCGAAGCTTGTTCTCGGCTGCCCAGGGGCAGAAGGATTAGTGCACAAACGTCTGGCTTCTGCTCCCAGATCCGAAGAGCCAGGAGGGAAAGCATGTGCTGGGCATCTTCAGCACACAGTCAGCTTTGCAACGGTGTCACCATCATTGCTGTCGCTCCTCGCTTTCATACCTAAAGGTCCATTTGAATGCACCCTCTTTGGAGCTTGCTCTCGGCTGCCCAGCTGCACAGTGAGTAGAGCACGAACAGTTGCCGTCTGCTCCCACAATCGAAGAGCCAGGAGGGAAAGCTGGTGAAAGCTTGGGGTTAGGGTTAGGGTTAGGGTTGGGGTTAGGGTTAGGGTTAGGGGTTAGGGTTAGGGGTAGGGTTAGGGGTTAGGGTTAGGGGTTAGGGTTAGGGGTTAGGGTTGGGGTTAGGGTTAGTGTTAGGGTTAGGGTTGGGTTAGGGTTAGGGTTATGGTTAGGGTTAGGGTTGCCGTCTGCTCCCACAGTCGAAGAGCCAGGAGGGAAAGCATGTGCTGCGCATCTTCAGCACACAGTCAGCTTTGCAATGCTGTCCCCATTATTGGTGCACTCCTCGGTTTCATAGCTAAAATTACATTTGAATGCAACCTCTCCAAAGCTGCTTCTCCGCTGCCCAGTAGCACAGCGATTAGTGCACGAACTTCTGGCTTCTGCTCCCAGATCCGAAGAGCCGGGAGGGAAAGCATGTGCTGGGCATCTTCAGCACACAGTCAGCTTTGCAACGGTGTCACCATCATTGCTGTCGCTCCTCGCATTCATACCTAAAGGTCCATTTGAATGCATCCTCTTCGGAGCTTGCTCTCGGCTGCCCAGCTGCACAGTGAGTAGAGCACGAACGGTTGCCGTCTGCTAGCACAGTGGAGGAGCCAGGAGGGAAAGCATGTGCTGGGCATCTTCAGCACACAGTCAGCTTTGCAACAGTGCCTCCATCATTGCTGACGCTTTTCACTTTAATACCTAGAAGTTCATTTGAATCCACCTTCTCCGCTCATTACTCTTGGCTGTCCAGAGGCACAGTCAGTAGAGCACGAACGTCTGGCCTCTGCTCCCAGAGCCGAAGAGCCAGGAAGGAAAGCATGTGCTGGTCATCTTCAGCACACAGTCAGCTTTGCAACGGTGTCACCATCATTGCTGTCGCTCCTCGCTTTCATACCTAAAAGTCCATTTGAGTGCAACCTCTCCGAAGCTTGTTCTCAGCTGCCCGGGGGCAGAGCGATTAGTGCACGAACGTCTGGCTTCTGCTCCCAGATCCGAAGAGCCAGGAGGGAAAGCATGTGCTGGGCATCTTCAGTACACATTCAACTTTGCAACGGTGTCACCATCATTGCTGTCGCTCCTCGCTTTCATAACTAAAGGTCCATCTGAATGCACCCTCTTCAGAGCTTCCTCTCGGCTGCCCAGCAGCACAGTGAGTAGAGCACGAACGGTTGTTGTCTGCTCCCACATTCGAAGAGCCAGGAGGGAAAGCAGGTGCTGCGCATCTTCAGCACACAGTCAGCTTTGCAATGCTGTCACCATTATTGCTGTCACTCCTCGTTTTCTTACCTAAAAGTACATTTGAATGCAACCTCTCCAAAGCTGCTTCTAAGCTGCCCAGTAGCTCAGCGATTAGTGCACGAACGTCTGGCCTCTGCTCCCAGAGCCGAAGAGCCAGGAGGGAAAGCATGTGCTGGGCATCTTCAGCACACAGTCAGCTTTGCAACGGTGACACCATCATTGCTGTCGCTCCTCGCTTTCATACCTAAACGTCCATCTGAAAGCACCCTCTTCGGAGCTTGCTCTCGGCTGCCCAGCAGCACAGTGAGTAGAGCACGAACGGTTGCCGTCTGCTCCCAGATCCGAAGAGCCAGGAGGGAAAGTATGTGCTGGGCATCTTCAGCACACAGTCAGCTTTGCAACGGTGTCACCATCATTGCTGTCGCTCCTCAGTGTCACACCTAAAGGTCCATTTGAATGCACCCTCTTCGGAGCTTGCTCTCGGCTGCCCAGCAGCACAGTGAGTAGAGCACGAACAGTTGCTGTCTGCTCCCACAATCGAAGAGCCAGGAGGGAAAGCTGGTGCTCTGAATCTTCAGCACACAGTCAGCTTTGCAACAGTGCCTCCATCATTGCTGTCGCTCCTCACTTTCGTACCGAGAAGTTCATTTGAATCCAACTTCTCTGCTCGTAGCTCTTGGCTGCCCAGCAGCACAGTCAGTAGAGCACCAACGTCTGGCCTCTGCTCTCAGAGCCGAAGAGCCAGGAGGGAAATCATGTGCTGGGCATCTTCAGCACACAGTCAGCTTTGCAACGGTGTCACCATCATTGCTGTCGCTCCTCGCTTTCATACCTAAAGGTCCATTTGAATGCACCCTCTTCGGAGCTTGCTCTCGGCTGCCCAGCTGCACAGTGAGTAGAGCACGAACAGTTGCCGTCTGCTCCCACAATCGAAGAGCCAGCAGGGAAAGCTGGTGCTCTGAATCTTCTGCACACAGTCAGCTTTGCAACAGTGCCTCCATCATTGCTGTCGCTCCTCACTTTCATACCGAGAAGTTCATTTGAATCCAACTTCTCTGCTCGTTGCTCTCGGCTGCCCAGCAGCACAGTCAGTAGAGCACGAACGTCTGGCCTCTGCTCTCAGAGCCGAAGAGCCAGGAGGGAAAGCATGTGCTGGTCATCTTCAGCACACAGTCAGCTTTGCAACGGTGTCACCATCATTGCTGTCGCTCCTCGCTTTCATACCTAAAGGTCCATTTGAATGCACCCTCTTCGGAGCTTGCTCTCGGCTGCCCAGCAGCACAGTGAGTAGAGCACGAACGGTTGCCGTCTGCTAGCACAGTGGAGGAGCCAGGAGGGAAAGCATGTGCTGGGCATCTTCAGCACACAGTCAGCTTTGCAACAGTGCCTCCATCATTGCTGACGCTTTTCACTTTCATACCTAGAAGTTCATTTGAATCCACCATCTCCGCTCATTGCTCTTGCTTGTCCAGTGGCACAGTCAGTAGAGCACGAACGTCTGGCCTCTGCTCCCAGAGCCGAAGAGCCCGGAGGGAAAGCATGTGCTGGGCATCTTCAGCACACAGTCAGCTTTGCAACGGTGTCACCATCATTGCTGTCGCTCCTCGGTTTCATATGTAAAAGTCCATTTGAATGCAACGTCTCCAAAGCTTGTTCTCGGCTGCCCAGGGGCACAGTGATTAGTGCATGAACGTCTGGCCTCTGCTCCCAGAGCCGAAGAGCCAGGATGGAAAACGTGTGCTGGGCATCTTCAGCACACAGTCAGCTTTGCAACGGTGTCACCATCATTGCTGTCGCTCCTCGGTTTCATACTTGAAAGTCCATTTGAATGCAACCTCTCCGAAGCTTGTTCTCAACTGCCCAGGGGCAGAGCGATCAGTGCACGAACGTCTGGCTTCTGCTCCAGATCGGAAGAGCTGGGAGGGAAAGCATGTGCTGGGCATCTTCAGCACACAGTCAGCTTTGCAACGGTGTCACCATCATTGCTGTCGCTCCTCGCTTTCATACCTAAAGGTCCATTTGAATACACACTCTTCAGAGCTTGCTCTCGGCTGCCCAGCAGCACAGTGAGTAGAGCACGAACGGTTGTCGTCTGCTCCCACAGTCAAAGAGCCAGGAGGGAAAGCATGTGCTGCGCATCTTCAGCACACAGTCAGCTTTGCAATGCTGTCACCATTATTGCTGTCACTCCTCGGTTTCATACCTAAAAGTACATTTGAATGCAACCTCTACGGAGCTTGCTCTGAGCTGCCAAGTAGCACAGCGATTAAAGCACGAACGTCTGGCCTCTGCTCCCAGAGCCGAAGAGCCAGGAGGGAAAGCATGTGCTGGGCATCTTCAGCACACAGTCAGCTTTGCAACGGTGTCACCATCATTGCTGTCACTCCTCGCTTTCATACTTAAAAGTCCATTTGAGTGCAACCTCTCCGAAGCTTGTTCTTGGCTGCCCAGGGGCAGAACGATTAGTGCACGAACGTCTGGCTTCTGCTCCCAGATCCGAAGAGCCAGGAGGGAAAGCATGTGCTGGGCATCTTCAGCACACAGTCAGCTTTGCAACGGTGTCACCATCATTGCTGTCGCTCCTCGCTTTCATACCTAAAGGCCCATTTGAATGCAGCCTCTTCAGAGCTTGCTCTCGGCTGCCCGGCTGCACAGTGAGTAGAGCACGAACAGTTGCCGTCTGCTCCCACAATCGAAGAGCCAGGAGGGAAAGCTGGTGAAAGCTTAGGGTTAGGGTTAGGGTTAGGGTTAGGGTTAGGGTTAGGGGTTAGAGTTAGGGGTTAGGTTTAGGGTTAGGGTTAGGGTTAGGGTTTAGGGTTAGGGTTAGGGTTATGGTTAGGTTTAGGGTTAGGGTTAGGGTTAGGGTTAGGGTTGCCGTCTGCTCCCACAGTCGAAGAGCCAGGAGGGAAAGCATGAGCGGGGCATCTTCAGCACACAGTCAGCTTTGCAATGCTGTCACCATTATTGCTGTCACTCCTCGGTTTCATACCTAAAAGTACATTTGAATGCAGCCTCTCCAAAGCTGCTTCTAAGCTGCCCAGTAGCACAGCGATTAGTGCACGAACTTCTGGCTTCTGCTCCCAGATTTGAAGAGCCGGGAGTGAAAGCATGTGCTGTGCATCTTCTGCACACAGTCAGCTTTGAAACGGTGTCACCATCATTGCTGTCGCTCCTCGGTTTCATATGTAAAAGACCATTTGATTTCAATGTCTCCAAATCCTGTTCTCGGCTGCCCAGGGACACAGTGATTAGTGCATGAACGTCTGGCCTCTGCTCTTAGAGCCGAAGAGCCAGGATGGAAAACATGTGCTGGGCATCTTCAGCACACAGTCAGCTTTGCAACGGTGTCACCATCATTGCTGTCGCTCCTCACATTCATACCTTAAGGTCCATTTGAATGCACCCTCTTCGGAGCTTGCTCTCGGCTGCCCAGCAGCACAGTGAGTAGAGCAGGAACAGTTGCCGTCTGCTCCCACAATCGAAGAGCCAGGAGGGAAAGCTGGTGCTCTGAATCTTCTGCACACAGTCAGCTTTGCAACAGTGCCTCCATCATTGCTGTCGCTCCTCACTTTCATACCGGGAAGTTCATTTGAATCCAACTTCTCTGCTCGTTGCTCTTGGCTGCCCAGCAGCACAGTCAGTAGAGCACGAACGTCTGGCCTCTGCTCTCAGAGCCGAAGAGCCGGGAGGGAAAGCATGTGCTGGGCATCTTCAGCACACAGTCAGCTTTGCAACGGTGTCACCATCATTGCTGTCGCTCCTCGCTTTCATACCTAAAGGTCCATTTGAATGCACCCTCTTCGGAGCTTGCTCTCGGCTGCCCAGCAGCACAGTGAGTAGAGCACGAACGGTTGCCGTCTGCTCCCACAGTCGAAGAGCCAGGAGGGAAAGCGTGTGCTGGGCATCTTCAGCACACAGTTAGCTTTGCAACGGTGTCACCATCATTGCTGTCGCTCCTCGCTTTCATACCTAAAAGTCCACTCCAATGCAACCTCTACGGAGCTTGCTCTGAGCTGCCAAGTAGCACAGCGATTAGAGCACGAACGTCTGGCCTCTGCTCCCAGATCCGAAGAGCCAGGAGGGAAAGCATGTGCTGGGCATCTTCAGCACACAGTCATCTTTGCAACAGTGCCTCCATCATTGCTGTCGCTCCTCACTTTCATACCGAGAATTTCATTTGAATCCAACTTCTCTGCTCGTTGCTCTTGGCTGCCCAGCAGCACAGTCAGTAGAGCACGAACGTCTGGCCTCTGCTCTCAGAGCCGAAGAGCCGGGAGGGAAAGCATGTGCTGGGCATCTTCAGCACACAGTCAGCTTTGCAACGGTGTCACCATCATTGCTGTCGCTTCTCGCTTTCATACCTAAAGGTCCATTTGAATGCACCCTCTTCGGAGCTTGCTCTACGCTGCCCAGGGGCAGCACAGTGAGTAGAGCACGAACGGTTGCCGTCTGCTCCCACAGTCGAAGAGCCAGGAGGGAAAGCATGTGCTGGGCATCTTCAGCACACAGTCAGCTTTGCAACGGTGTCACCATCATTGCTGTCGCTCCTCGCTTTCATACTTAAAAGTCCATTTGAGTGCAACCTCTCCGAAGCTTGTTCTCGGCTGCCCAGGGGCAGAAGGATTAGTGCACAAACGTCTGGCTTCTGCTCCCAGATCCGAAGAGCCAGGAGGGAAAGCATGTGCTGGGCATCTTCAGCACACAGTCAGCTTTGCAACGGTGTCACCATCATTGCTGTCGCTCCTCGCTTTCATACCTAAAGGTCCATTTGAATGCACCCTCTTTGGAGCTTGCTCTCGGCTGCCCAGCTGCACAGTGAGTAGAGCACGAACAGTTGCCGTCTGCTCCCACAATCGAAGAGCCAGGAGGGAAAGCTGGTGAAAGCTTGGGGTTAGGGTTAGGGTTAGGGTTGGGGTTAGGGTTAGGGTTAGGGGTTAGGGTTAGGGGTAGGGTTAGGGGTTAGGGTTAGGGGTTAGGGTTAGGGGTTAGGGTTGGGGTTAGGGTTAGTGTTAGGGTTAGGGTTGGGTTAGGGTTAGGGTTATGGTTAGGGTTAGGGTTGCCGTCTGCTCCCACAGTCGAAGAGCCAGGAGGGAAAGCATGTGCTGCGCATCTTCAGCACACAGTCAGCTTTGCAATGCTGTCCCCATTATTGCTGCACTCCTCGGTTTCATACCTAAAATTACATTTGAATGCAACCTCTCCAAAGCTGCTTCTCCGCTGCCCAGTAGCACAGCGATTAGTGCACGAACTTCTGGCTTCTGCTCCCAGATCCGAAGAGCCGGGAGGGAAAGCATGTGCTGGGCATCTTCAGCACACAGTCAGCTTTGCAACGGTGTCACCATCATTGCTGTCGCTCCTCGCATTCATACCTAAAGGTCCATTTGAATGCACCCTCTTCGGAGCTTGCTCTCGGCTGCCCAGCTGCACAGTGAGTAGAGCACGAACGGTTGCCGTCTGCTAGCACAGTGGAGGAGCCAGGAGGGAAAGCATGTGCTGGGCATCTTCAGCACACAGTCAGCTTTGCAACAGTGCCTCCATCATTGCTGACGCTTTTCACTTTAATACCTAGAAGTTCATTTGAATCCACCTTCTCCGCTCATTACTCTTGGCTGTCCAGAGGCACAGTCAGTAGAGCACGAACGTCTGGCCTCTGCTCCCAGAGCCGAAGAGCCAGGAAGGAAAGCATGTGCTGGTCATCTTCAGCACACAGTCAGCTTTGCAACGGTGTCACCATCATTGCTGTCGCTCCTCGCTTTCATACCTAAAAGTCCATTTGAGTGCAACCTCTCCGAAGCTTGTTCTCAGCTGCCCGGGGGCAGAGCGATTAGTGCAAGAACGTCTGGCTTCTGCTCCCAGATCCGAAGAGCCAGGAGGGAAAGCATGTGCTGGGCATCTTCAGTACACATTCAACTTTGCAACGGTGTCACCATCATTGCTGTCGCTCCTCGCTTTCATAACTAAAGGTCCATCTGAATGCACCCTCTTCAGAGCTTCCTCTCGGCTGCCCAGCAGCACAGTGAGTAGAGCACGAACGGTTGTTGTCTGCTCCCACATTCGAAGAGCCAGGAGGGAAAGCAGGTGCTGCGCATCTTCAGCACACAGTCAGCTTTGCAATGCTGTCACCATTATTGCTGTCACTCCTCGTTTTCTTACCTAAAAGTACATTTGAATGCAACCTCTCCAAAGCTGCTTCTAAGCTGCCCAGTAGCTCAGCGATTAGTGCACGAACGTCTGGCCTCTGCTCCCAGAGCCGAAGAGCCAGGAGGGAAAGCATGTGCTGGGCATCTTCAGCACACAGTCAGCTTTGCAACGGTGACACCATCATTGCTGTCGCTCCTCGCTTTCATACCTAAACGTCCATCTGAAAGCACCCTCTTCGGAGCTTGCTCTCGGCTGCCCAGCAGCACAGTGAGTAGAGCACGAACGGTTGCCGTCTGCTCCCAGATCCGAAGAGCCAGGAGGGAAAGTATGTGCTGGGCATCTTCAGCACACAGTCAGCTTTGCAACGGTGTCACCATCATTGCTGTCGCTCCTCAGTGTCACACCTAAAGGTCCATTTGAATGCACCCTCTTCGGAGCTTGCTCTCGGCTGCCCAGCAGCACAGTGAGTAGAGCACGAACAGTTGCTGTCTGCTCCCACAATCGAAGAGCCAGGAGGGAAAGCTGGTGCTCTGAATCTTCAGCACACAGTCAGCTTTGCAACAGTGCCTCCATCATTGCTGTCGCTCCTCACTTTCGTACCGAGAAGTTCATTTGAATCCAACTTCTCTGCTCGTAGCTCTTGGCTGCCCAGCAGCACAGTCAGTAGAGCACGAACGTCTGGCCTCTGCTCTCAGAGCCGAAGAGCCAGGAGGGAAAGCATGTGCTGGTCATCTTCAGCACACAGTCAGCTTTGCAACGGTGTCACCATCATTGCTGTCGCTCCTCGCTTTCATACCTAAAGGTCCATTTGAATGCACCCTCTTCGGAGCTTGCTCTCGGCTGCCCAGCTGCACAGTGAGTAGAGCACGAACAGTTGCCGTCTGCTCCCACAATCGAAGAGCCAGCAGGGAAAGCTGGTGCTCTGAATCTTCTGCACACAGTCAGCTTTGCAACAGTGCCTCCATCATTGCTGTCGCTCCTCACTTTCATACCGAGAAGTTCATTTGAATCCAACTTCTCTGCTCGTTGCTCTCGGCTGCCCAGCAGCACAGTCAGTAGAGCACGAACGTCTGGCCTCTGCTCTCAGAGCCGAAGAGCCAGGAGGGAAAGCATGTGCTGGTCATCTTCAGCACACAGTCAGCTTTGCAACGGTGTCACCATCATTGCTGTCGCTCCTCGCTTTCATACCTAAAGGTCCATTTGAATGCACCCTCTTCGGAGCTTGCTCTCGGCTGCCCAGCAGCACAGTGAGTAGAGCACGAACGGTTGCCGTCTGCTAGCACAGTGGAGGAGCCAGGAGGGAAAGCATGTGCTGGGCATCTTCAGCACACAGTCAGCTTTGCAACAGTGCCTCCATCATTGCTGACGCTTTTCACTTTCATACCTAGAAGTTCATTTGAATCCACCATCTCCGCTCATTGCTCTTGCTTGTCCAGTGGCACAGTCAGTAGAGCACGAACGTCTGGCCTCTGCTCCCAGAGCCGAAGAGCCCGGAGGGAAAGCATGTGCTGGGCATCTTCAGCACACAGTCAGCTTTGCAACGGTGTCACCATCATTGCTGTCGCTCCTCGGTTTCATATGTAAAAGTCCATTTGAATGCAACGTCTCCAAAGCTTGTTCTCGGCTGCCCAGGGGCACAGTGATTAGTGCATGAACGTCTGGCCTCTGCTCCCAGAGCCGAAGAGCCAGGATGGAAAACATGTGCTGGGCATCTTCAGCACACAGTCAGCTTTGCAACGGTGTCACCATCATTGCTGTCGCTCCTCGGTTTCATACTTGAAAGTCCATTTGAATGCAACCTCTCCGAAGCTTGTTCTCAACTGCCCAGGGGCAGAGCGATCAGTGCACGAACGTCTGGCTTCTGCTCCAGATCGGAAGAGCTGGGAGGGAAAGCATGTGCTGGGCATCTTCAGCACACAGTCAGCTTTGCAACGGTGTCACCATCATTGCTGTCGCTCCTCGCTTTCATACCTAAAGGTCCATTTGAATACACACTCTTCAGAGCTTGCTCTCGGCTGCCCAGCAGCACAGTGAGTAGAGCACGAACGGTTGTCGTCTGCTCCCACAGTCAAAGAGCCAGGAGGGAAAGCATGTGCTGCGCATCTTCAGCACACAGTCAGCTTTGCAATGCTGTCACCATTATTGCTGTCACTCCTCGGTTTCATACCTAAAAGTACATTTGAATGCAACCTCTACGGAGCTTGCTCTGAGCTGCCAAGTAGCACAGCGATTAAAGCACGAACGTCTGGCCTCTGCTCCCAGAGCCGAAGAGCCAGGAGGGAAAGCATGTGCTGCGCATCCTCAGCACACAGTCAGCTTTGCAACGGTGTCACCATCATTGCTGTCACTCCTCGCTTTCATACTTAAAAGTCCATTTGAGTGCAACCTCTCCGAAGCTTGTTCTTGGCTGCCCAGGGGCAGAACGATTAGTGCACGAACGTCTGGCTTCTGCTCCCAGATCCGAAGAGCCAGGAGGGAAAGCATGTGCTGGGCATCTTCAGCACACAGTCAGCTTTGCAACGGTGTCACCATCATTGCTGTCGCTCCTCGCTTTCATACCTAATGGCCCATTTGAATGCAGCCTCTTCAGAGCTTGCTCTCGGCTGCCCGGCTGCACAGTGAGTAGAGCACGAACAGTTGCCGTCTGCTCCCACAATCGAAGAGCCAGGAGGGAAAGCTGGTGAAAGCTTAGGGTTAGGGTTAGGGTTAGGGTTAGGGTTAGGGTTAGGGGTTAGAGTTAGGGGTTAGGTTTAGGGTTAGGGTTAGGGTTAGGGTTTAGGGTTAGGGTTAGGGTTATGGTTAGGTTTAGGGTTAGGGTTAGGGTTAGGGTTAGGGTTGCCGTCTGCTCCCACAGTCGAAGAGCCAGGAGGGAAAGCATGAGCGGGGCATCTTCAGCACACAGTCAGCTTTGCAATGCTGTCACCATTATTGCTGTCACTCCTCGGTTTCATACCTAAAAGTACATTTGAATGCAGCCTCTCCAAAGCTGCTTCTAAGCTGCCCAGTAGCACAGCGATTAGTGCACGAACTTCTGGCTTCTGCTCCCAGATTTGAAGAGCCGGGAGTGAAAGCATGTGCTGTGCATCTTCTGCACACAGTCAGCTTTGAAACGGTGTCACCATCATTGCTGTCGCTCCTCGGTTTCATATGTAAAAGACCATTTGATTTCAATGTCTCCAAATCCTGTTCTCGGCTGCCCAGGGACACAGTGATTAGTGCATGAACGTCTGGCCTCTGCTCTTAGAGCCGAAGAGCCAGGATGGAAAACATGTGCTGGGCATCTTCAGCACACAGTCAGCTTTGCAACGGTGTCACCATCATTGCTGTCGCTCCTCACATTCATACCTTAAGGTCCATTTGAATGCACCCTCTTCGGAGCTTGCTCTCGGCTGCCCAGCAGCACAGTGAGTAGAGCAGGAACAGTTGCCGTCTGCTCCCACAATCGAAGAGCCAGGAGGGAAAGCTGGTGCTCTGAATCTTCTGCACACAGTCAGCTTTGCAACAGTGCCTCCATCATTGCTGTCGCTCCTCACTTTCATACCGGGAAGTTCATTTGAATCCAACTTCTCTGCTCGTTGCTCTTGGCTGCCCAGCAGCACAGTCAGTAGAGCACGAACGTCTGGCCTCTGCTCTCAGAGCCGAAGAGCCGGGAGGGAAAGCATGTGCTGGGCATCTTCAGCACACAGTCAGCTTTGCAACGGTGTCACCATCATTGCTGTCGCTCCTCGCTTTCATACCTAAAGGTCCATTTGAATGCACCCTCTTCGGAGCTTGCTCTCGGCTGCCCAGCAGCACAGTGAGTAGAGCACGAACGGTTGCCGTCTGCTCCCACAGTCGAAGAGCCAGGAGGGAAAGCGTGTGCTGGGCATCTTCAGCACACAGTTAGCTTTGCAACGGTGTCACCATCATTGCTGTCGCTCCTCGCTTTCATACCTAAAAGTCCACTCCAATGCAACCTCTACGGAGCTTGCTCTGAGCTGCCAAGTAGCACAGCGATTAGAGCACGAACGTCTGGCCTCTGCTCCCAGATCCGAAGAGCCAGGAGGGAAAGCATGTGCTGGGCATCTTCAGCACACAGTCATCTTTGCAACAGTGCCTCCATCATTGCTGTCGCTCCTCACTTTCATACCGAGAATTTCATTTGAATCCAACTTCTCTGCTCGTTGCTCTTGGCTGCCCAGCAGCACAGTCAGTAGAGCACGAACGTCTGGCCTCTGCTCTCAGAGCCGAAGAGCCGGGAGGGAAAGCATGTGCTGGGCATCTTCAGCACACAGTCAGCTTTGCAACGGTGTCACCATCATTGCTGTCGCTTCTCGCTTTCATACCTAAAGGTCCATTTGAATGCACCCTCTTCGGAGCTTGCTCTACGCTGCCCAGGGGCAGCACAGTGAGTAGAGCACGAACGGTTGCCGTCTGCTCCCACAGTCGAAGAGCCAGGAGGGAAAGCATGTGCTGGGCATCTTCAGCACACAGTCAGCTTTGCAACGGTGTCACCCTCATTGCTGTCGCTCCTCGCTTTCATACTTAAAAGTCCATTTGAGTGCAACCTCTCCGAAGCTTGTTCTCGGCTGCCCAGGGGCAGAAGGATTAGTGCACAAACGTCTGGCTTCTGCTCCCAGATCCGAAGAGCCAGGAGGGAAAGCATGTGCTGGGCATCTTCAGCACACAGTCAGCTTTGCAACGGTGTCACCATCATTGCTGTCGCTCCTCGCTTTCATACCTAAAGGTCCATTTGAATGCACCCTCTTTGGAGCTTGCTCTCGGCTGCCCAGCTGCACAGTGAGTCGAGCACGAACAGTTGCCGTCTGCTCCCACAATCGAAGAGCCAGGAGGGAAAGCTGGTGAAAGCTTGGGGTTAGGGTTAGGGTTAGGGTTGGGGTTAGGGTTAGGGTTAGGGGTTAGGGTTAGGGGTAGGGTTAGGGGTTAGGGTTAGGGGTTTAGGGTTAGGGGTTAGGGTTGGGGTTAGGGTTAGTGTTAGGGTTAGGGTTGGGTTAGGGTTAGGGTTATGGTTAGGGTTAGGGTTGCCGTCTGCTCCCACAGTCGAAGAGCCAGGAGGGAAAGCATGTGCTGCGCATCTTCAGCACACAGTCAGCTTTGCAATGCTGTCCCCATTATTGCTGCACTCCTCGGTTTCATACCTAAAATTACATTTGAATGCAACCTCTCCAAAGCTGCTTCTCCGCTGCCCAGTAGCACAGCGATTAGTGCACGAACTTCTGGCTTCTGCTCCCAGATCCGAAGAGCCGGGAGGGAAAGCATGTGCTGGGCATCTTCAGCACACAGTCAGCTTTGCAACGGTGTCACCATCATTGCTGTCGCTCCTCGCATTCATACCTAAAGGTCCATTTGAATGCACCCTCTTCGGAGCTTGCTCTCGGCTGCCCATCTGCACAGTGAGTAGAGCACGAACGGTTGCCGTCTGCTAGCACAGTGGAGGAGCCAGGAGGGAAAGCATGTGCTGGGCATCTTCAGCACACAGTCAGCTTTGCAACAGTGCCTCCATCATTGCTGACGCTTTTCACTTTAATACCTAGAAGTTCATTTGAATCCACCTTCTCCGCTCATTACTCTTGGCTGTCCAGAGGCACAGTCAGTAGAGCACGAACGTCTGGCCTCTGCTCCCAGAGCCGAAGAGCCAGGAAGGAAAGCATGTGCTGGTCATCTTCAGCACACAGTCAGCTTTGCAACGGTGTCACCATCATTGCTGTCGCTCCTCGCTTTCATACCTAAAAGTCCATTTGAGTGCAACCTCTCCGAAGCTTGTTCTCAGCTGCCCGGGGGCAGAGCGATTAGTGCAAGAACGTCTGGCTTCTGCTCCCAGATCCGAAGAGCCAGGAGGGAAAGCATGTGCTGGGCATCTTCAGTACACATTCAACTTTGCAACGGTGTCACCATCATTGCTGTCGCTCCTCGCTTTCATAACTAAAGGTCCATCTGAATGCACCCTCTTCAGAGCTTCCTCTCGGCTGCCCAGCAGCACAGTGAGTAGAGCACGAACGGTTGTTGTCTGCTCCCACATTCGAAGAGCCAGGAGGGAAAGCAGGTGCTGCGCATCTTCAGCACACAGTCAGCTTTGCAATGCTGTCACCATTATTGCTGTCACTCCTCGTTTTCTTACCTAAAAGTACATTTGAATGCAACCTCTCCAAAGCTGCTTCTAAGCTGCCCAGTAGCTCAGCGATTAGTGCACGAACGTCTGGCCTCTGCTCCCAGAGCCGAAGAGCCAGGAGGGAAAGCATGTGCTGGGCATCTTCAGCACACAGTCAGCTTTGCAACGGTGACACCATCATTGCTGTCGCTCCTCGCTTTCATACCTAAACGTCCATCTGAAAGCACCCTCTTCGGAGCTTGCTCTCGGCTGCCCAGCAGCACAGTGAGTAGAGCACGAACGGTTGCCGTCTGCTCCCAGATCCGAAGAGCCAGGAGGGAAAGTATGTGCTGGGCATCTTCAGCACACAGTCAGCTTTGCAACGGTGTCACCATCATTGCTGTCGCTCCTCAGTGTCACACCTAAAGGTCCATTTGAATGCACCCTCTTCGGAGCTTGCTCTCGGCTGCCCAGCAGCACAGTGAGTAGAGCACGAACAGTTGCTGTCTGCTCCCACAATCGAAGAGCCAGGAGGGAAAGCTGGTGCTCTGAATCTTCAGCACACAGTCAGCTTTGCAACAGTGCCTCCATCATTGCTGTCGCTCCTCACTTTCGTACCGAGAAGTTCATTTGAATCCAACTTCTCTGCTCGTAGCTCTTGGCTGCCCAGCAGCACAGTCAGTAGAGCACGAACGTCTGGCCTCTGCTCTCAGAGCCGAAGAGCCAGGAGGGAAAGCATGTGCTGGTCATCTTCAGCACACAGTCAGCTTTGCAACGGTGTCACCATCATTGCTGTCGCTCCTCGCTTTCATACCTAAAGGTCCATTTGAATGCACCCTCTTCGGAGCTTGCTCTCGGCTGCCCAGCTGCACAGTGAGTAGAGCACGAACAGTTGCCGTCTGCTCCCACAATCGAAGAGCCAGCAGGGAAAGCTGGTGCTCTGAATCTTCTGCACACAGTCAGCTTTGCAACAGTGCCTCCATCATTGCTGTCGCTCCTCACTTTCATACCGAGAAGTTCATTTGAATCCAACTTCTCTGCTCGTTGCTCTCGGCTGCCCAGCAGCACAGTCAGTAGAGCACGAACGTCTGGCCTCTGCTCTCAGAGCCGAAGAGCCAGGAGGGAAAGCATGTGCTGGTCATCTTCAGCACACAGTCAGCTTTGCAACGGTGTCACCATCATTGCTGTCGCTCCTCGCTTTCATACCTAAAGGTCCATTTGAATGCACCCTCTTCGGAGCTTGCTCTCGGCTGCCCAGCAGCACAGTGAGTAGAGCACGAACGGTTGCCGTCTGCTAGCACAGTGGAGGAGCCAGGAGGGAAAGCATGTGCTGGGCATCTTCAGCACACAGTCAGCTTTGCAACAGTGCCTCCATCATTGCTGACGCTTTTCACTTTCATACCTAGAAGTTCATTTGAATCCACCATCTCCGCTCATTGCTCTTGCTTGTCCAGTGGCACAGTCAGTAGAGCACGAACGTCTGGCCTCTGCTCCCAGAGCCGAAGAGCCCGGAGGGAAAGCATGTGCTGGGCATCTTCAGCACACAGTCAGCTTTGCAACGGTGTCACCATCATTGCTGTCGCTCCTCGGTTTCATATGTAAAAGTCCATTTGAATGCAACGTCTCCAAAGCTTGTTCTCGGCTGCCCAGGGGCACAGTGATTAGTGCATGAACGTCTGGCCTCTGCTCCCAGAGCCGAAGAGCCAGGATGGAAAACATGTGCTGGGCATCTTCAGCACACAGTCAGCTTTGCAACGGTGTCACCATCATTGCTGTCGCTCCTCGGTTTCATACTTGAAAGTCCATTTGAATGCAACCTCTCCGAAGCTTGTTCTCAACTGCCCAGGGGCAGAGCGATCAGTGCACGAACGTCTGGCTTCTGCTCCAGATCGGAAGAGCTGGGAGGGAAAGCATGTGCTGGGCATCTTCAGCACACAGTCAGCTTTGCAACGGTGTCACCATCATTGCTGTCGCTCCTCGCTTTCATACCTAAAGGTCCATTTGAATACACACTCTTCAGAGCTTGCTCTCGGCTGCCCAGCAGCACAGTGAGTAGAGCACGAACGGTTGTCGTCTGCTCCCACAGTCAAAGAGCCAGGAGGGAAAGCATGTGCTGCGCATCTTCAGCACACAGTCAGCTTTGCAATGCTGTCACCATTATTGCTGTCACTCCTCGGTTTCATACCTAAAAGTACATTTGAATGCAACCTCTACGGAGCTTGCTCTGAGCTGCCAAGTAGCACAGCGATTAAAGCACGAACGTCTGGCCTCTGCTCCCAGAGCCGAAGAGCCAGGAGGGAAAGCATGTGCTGGGCATCTTCAGCACACAGTCAGCTTTGCAACGGTGTCACCATCATTGCTGTCACTCCTCGCTTTCATACTTAAAAGTCCATTTGAGTGCAACCTCTCCGAAGCTTGTTCTTGGCTGCCCAGGGGCAGAACGATTAGTGCACGAACGTCTGGCTTCTGCTCCCAGATCCGAAGAGCCAGGAGGGAAAGCATGTGCTGGGCATCTTCAGCACACAGTCAGCTTTGCAACGGTGTCACCATCATTGCTGTCGCTCCTCGCTTTCATACCTAAAGGCCCATTTGAATGCAGCCTCTTCAGAGCTTGCTCTCGGCTGCCCGGCTGCACAGTGAGTAGAGCACGAACAGTTGCCGTCTGCTCCCACAATCGAAGAGCCAGGAGGGAAAGCTGGTGAAAGCTTAGGGTTAGGGTTAGGGTTAGGGTTAGGGTTAGGGTTAGGGGTTAGAGTTAGGGGTTAGGTTTAGGGTTAGGGTTAGGGTTAGGGTTTAGGGTTAGGGTTAGGGTTATGGTTAGGTTTAGGGTTAGGGTTAGGGTTAGGGTTAGGGTTGCCGTCTGCTCCCACAGTCGAAGAGCCAGGAGGGAAAGCATGAGCGGGGCATCTTCAGCACACAGTCAGCTTTGCAATGCTGTCACCATTATTGCTGTCACTCCTCGGTTTCATACCTAAAAGTACATTTGAATGCAGCCTCTCCAAAGCTGCTTCTAAGCTGCCCAGTAGCACAGCGATTAGTGCACGAACTTCTGGCTTCTGCTCCCAGATTTGAAGAGCCGGGAGTGAAAGCATGTGCTGTGCATCTTCTGCACACAGTCAGCTTTGAAACGGTGTCACCATCATTGCTGTCGCTCCTCGGTTTCATATGTAAAAGACCATTTGATTTCAATGTCTCCAAATCCTGTTCTCGGCTGCCCAGGGACACAGTGATTAGTGCATGAACGTCTGGCCTCTGCTCTTAGAGCCGAAGAGCCAGGATGGAAAACATGTGCTGGGCATCTTCAGCACACAGTCAGCTTTGCAACGGTGTCACCATCATTGCTGTCGCTCCTCACATTCATACCTTAAGGTCCATTTGAATGCACCCTCTTCGGAGCTTGCTCTCGGCTGCCCAGCAGCACAGTGAGTAGAGCAGGAACAGTTGCCGTCTGCTCCCACAATCGAAGAGCCAGCAGGGAAAGCTGGTGCTCTGAATCTTCTGCACACAGTCAGCTTTGCAACAGTGCCTCCATCATTGCTGTCGCTCCTCACTTTCATACCGGGAAGTTCATTTGAATCCAACTTCTCTGCTCGTTGCTCTTGGCTGCCCAGCAGCACAGTCAGTAGAGCACGAACATCTGGCCTCTCCTCTCAGAGCCGAAGAGCCGGGAGGGAAAGCATGTGCTGGGCATCTTCAGCACACAGTCAGCTTTGCAACGGTGTCACCATCATTGCTGTCGCTCCTCGCTTTCATACCTAAAGGTCCATTTGAATGCACCCTCTTCGGAGCTTGCTCTCGGCTGCCCAGCAGCACAGTGAGTAGAGCACGAACGGTTGCCGTCTGCTCCCACAGTCGAAGAGCCAGGAGGGAAAGCGTGTGCTGGGCATCTTCAGCACACAGTTAGCTTTGCAACGGTGTCACCATCATTGCTGTCGCTCCTCGCTTTCATACCTAAAAGTCCACTCCAATGCAACCTCTACGGAGCTTGCTCTGAGCTGCCAAGTAGCACAGCGATTAGAGCACGAACGTCTGGCCTCTGCTCCCAGATCCGAAGAGCCAGGAGGGAAAGCATGTGCTGGGCATCTTCAGCACACAGTCATCTTTGCAACAGTGCCTCCATCATTGCTGTCGCTCCTCACTTTCATACCGAGAATTTCATTTGAATCCAACTTCTCTGCTCGTTGCTCTTGGCTGCCCAGCAGCACAGTCAGTAGAGCACGAACGTCTGGCCTCTGCTCTCAGAGCCGAAGAGCCGGGAGGGAAAGCATGTGCTGGGCATCTTCAGCACACAGTCAGCTTTGCAACGGTGTCACCATCATTGCTGTCGCTTCTCGCTTTCATACCTAAAGGTCCATTTGAATGCACCCTCTTCGGAGCTTGCTCTACGCTGCCCAGGGGCAGCACAGTGAGTAGAGCACGAACGGTTGCCGTCTGCTCCCACAGTCGAAGAGCCAGGAGGGAAAGCATGTGCTGGGCATCTTCAGCACACAGTCAGCTTTGCAACGGTGTCACCATCATTGCTGTCGCTCCTCGCTTTCATACTTAAAAGTCCATTTGAGTGCAACCTCTCCGAAGCTTGTTCTCGGCTGCCCAGGGGCAGAAGGATTAGTGCACAAACGTCTGGCTTCTGCTCCCAGATCCGAAGAGCCAGGAGGGAAAGCATGTGCTGGGCATCTTCAGCACACAGTCAGCTTTGCAACGGTGTCACCATCATTGCTGTCGCTCCTCGCTTTCATACCTAAAGGTCCATTTGAATGCACCCTCTTTGGAGCTTGCTCTCGGCTGCCCAGCTGCACAGTGAGTAGAGCACGAACAGTTGCCGTCTGCTCCCACAATCGAAGAGCCAGGAGGGAAAGCTGGTGAAAGCTTGGGGTTAGGGTTAGGGTTAGGGTTGGGGTTAGGGTTAGGGTTAGGGGTTAGGGTTAGGGGTAGGGTTAGGGGTTAGGGTTAGGGGTTAGGGTTAGGGGTTAGGGTTGGGGTTAGGGTTAGTGTTAGGGTTAGGGTTGGGTTAGGGTTAGGGTTATGGTTAGGGTTAGGGTTGCCGTCTGCTCCCACAGTCGAAGAGCCAGGAGGGAAAGCATGTGCTGCGCATCTTCAGCACACAGTCAGCTTTGCAATGCTGTCCCCATTATTGCTGCACTCCTCGGTTTCATACCTAAAATTACATTTGAATGCAACCTCTCCAAAGCTGCTTCTCCGCTGCCCAGTAGCACAGCGATTAGTGCACGAACTTCTGGCTTCTGCTCCCAGATCCGAAGAGCCGGGAGGGAAAGCATGTGCTGGGCATCTTCAGCACACAGTCAGCTTTGCAACGGTGTCACCATCATTGCTGTCGCTCCTCGCATTCATACCTAAAGGTCCATTTGAATGCACCCTCTTCGGAGCTTGCTCTCGGCTGCCCAGCAGCACAGTGAGTAGAGCACGAACGGTTGCCGTCTGCTAGCACAGTGGAGGAGCCAGGAGGGAAAGCATGTGCTGGGCATCTTCAGCACACAGTCAGCTTTGCAACAGTGCCTCCATCATTGCTGACGCTTTTCACTTTCATACCTAGAAGTTCATTTGAATCCACCATCTCCGCTCATTGCTCTTGCTTGTCCAGTGGCACAGTCAGTAGAGCACGAACGTCTGGCCTCTGCTCCCAGAGCCGAAGAGCCCGGAGGGAAAGCATGTGCTGGGCATCTTCAGCACACAGTCAGCTTTGCAACGGTGTCACCATCATTGCTGTCGCTCCTCGGTTTCATATGTAAAAGTCCATTTGAATGCAACGTCTCCAAAGCTTGTTCTCGGCTGCCCAGGGGCACAGTGATTAGTGCATGAACGTCTGGCCTCTGCTCCCAGAGCCGAAGAGCCAGGATGGAAAACATGTGCTGGGCATCTTCAGCACACAGTCAGCTTTGCAACGGTGTCACCATCATTGCTGTCGCTCCTCGGTTTCATACTTGAAAGTCCATTTGAATGCAACCTCTCCGAAGCTTGTTCTCAACTGCCCAGGGGCAGAGCGATCAGTGCACGAACGTCTGGCTTCTGCTCCAGATCGGAAGAGCTGGGAGGGAAAGCATGTGCTGGGCATCTTCAGCACACAGTCAGCTTTGCAACGGTGTCACCATCATTGCTGTCGCTCCTCGCTTTCATACCTAAAGGTCCATTTGAATACACACTCTTCAGAGCTTGCTCTCGGCTGCCCAGCAGCACAGTGAGTAGAGCACGAACGGTTGTCGTCTGCTCCCACAGTCAAAGAGCCAGGAGGGAAAGCATGTGCTGCGCATCTTCAGCACACAGTCAGCTTTGCAATGCTGTCACCATTATTGCTGTCACTCCTCGGTTTCATACCTAAAAGTACATTTGAATGCAACCTCTACGGAGCTTGCTCTGAGCTGCCAAGTAGCACAGCGATTAAAGCACGAACGTCTGGCCTCTGCTCCCAGAGCCGAAGAGCCAGGAGGGAAAGCATGTGCTGCGCATCCTCAGCACACAGTCAGCTTTGCAACGGTGTCACCATCATTGCTGTCACTCCTCGCTTTCATACTTAAAAGTCCATTTGAGTGCAACCTCTCCGAAGCTTGTTCTTGGCTGCCCAGGGGCAGAACGATTAGTGCACGAACGTCTGGCTTCTGCTCCCAGATCCGAAGAGCCAGGAGGGAAAGCATGTGCTGGGCATCTTCAGCACACAGTCAGCTTTGCAATGCTGTCACCATTATTGCTGTCACTCCTCGGTTTCATACCTAAAAGTACATTTGAATGCAGCCTCTCCAAAGCTGCTTCTAAGCTGCCCAGTAGCACAGCGATTAGTGCACGAACTTCTGGCTTCTGCTCCCAGATTTGAAGAGCCGGGAGTGAAAGCATGTGCTGTGCATCTTCTGCACACAGTCAGCTTTGAAACGGTGTCACCATCATTGCTGTCGCTCCTCGGTTTCATATGTAAAAGACCATTTGATTTCAATGTCTCCAAATCCTGTTCTCGGCTGCCCAGGGACACAGTGATTAGTGCATGAACGTCTGGCCTCTGCTCTTAGAGCCGAAGAGCCAGGATGGAAAACATGTGCTGGGCATCTTCAGCACACAGTCAGCTTTGCAACTGTGTCACCATCATTGCTGTCGCTCCTCACATTCATACCTTAAGGTCCATTTGAATGCACCCTCTTCGGAGCTTGCTCTCGGCTGCCCAGCAGCACAGTGAGTAGAGCAGGAACAGTTGCCGTCTGCTCCCACAATCGAAGAGCCAGGAGGGAAAGCTGGTGCTCTGAATCTTCTGCACACAGTCAGCTTTGCAACAGTGCCTCCATCATTGCTGTCGCTCCTCACTTTCATACCGGGAAGTTCATTTGAATCCAACTTCTCTGCTCGTTGCTCTTGGCTGCCCAGCAGCACAGTCAGTAGAGCACGAACGTCTGGCCTCTGCTCTCAGAGCCGAAGAGCCGGGAGGGAAAGCATGTGCTGGGCATCTTCAGCACACAGTCAGCTTTGCAACGGTGTCACCATCATTGCTGTCGCTCCTCGCTTTCATACCTAAAGGTCCATTTGAATGCACCCTCTTCGGAGCTTGCTCTCGGCTGCCCAGCAGCACAGTGAGTAGAGCACGAACGGTTGCCGTCTGCTCCCACAGTCGAAGAGCCAGGAGGGAAAGCGTGTGCTGGGCATCTTCAGCACACAGTTAGCTTTGCAACGGTGTCACCATCATTGCTGTCGCTCCTCGCTTTCATACCTAAAAGTCCACTCCAATGCAACCTCTACGGAGCTTGCTCTGAGCTGCCAAGTAGCACAGCGATTAGAGCACGAACGTCTGGCCTCTGCTCCCAGATCCGAAGAGCCAGGAGGGAAAGCATGTGCTGGGCATCTTCAGCACACAGTCATCTTTGCAACAGTGCCTCCATCATTGCTGTCGCTCCTCACTTTCATACCGAGAATTTCATTTGAATCCAACTTCTCTGCTCGTTGCTCTTGGCTGCCCAGCAGCACAGTCAGTAGAGCACGAACGTCTGGCCTCTGCTCTCAGAGCCGAAGAGCCGGGAGGGAAAGCATGTGCTGGGCATCTTCAGCACACAGTCAGCTTTGCAACGGTGTCACCATCATTGCTGTCGCTTCTCGCTTTCATACCTAAAGGTCCATTTGAATGCACCCTCTTCGGAGCTTGCTCTACGCTGCCCAGGGGCAGCACAGTGAGTAGAGCACGAACGGTTGCCGTCTGCTCCCACAGTCGAAGAGCCAGGAGGGAAAGCATGTGCTGGGCATCTTCAGCACACAGTCAGCTTTGCAACGGTGTCACCATCATTGCTGTCGCTCCTCGCTTTCATACTTAAAAGTCCATTTGAGTGCAACCTCTCCGAAGCTTGTTCTCGGCTGCCCAGGGGCAGAAGGATTAGTGCACAAACGTCTGGCTTCTGCTCCCAGATCCGAAGAGCCAGGAGGGAAAGCATGTGCTGGGCATCTTCAGCACACAGTCAGCTTTGCAACGGTGTCACCATCATTGCTGTCGCTCCTCGCTTTCATACCTAAAGGTCCATTTGAATGCACCCTCTTTGGAGCTTGCTCTCGGCTGCCCAGCTGCACAGTGAGTAGAGCACGAACAGTTGCCGTCTGCTCCCACAATCGAAGAGCCAGGAGGGAAAGCTGGTGAAAGCTTGGGGTTAGGGTTAGGGTTAGGGTTGGGGTTAGGGTTAGGGTTAGGGGTTAGGGTTAGGGGTAGGGTTAGGGGTTAGGGTTAGGGGTTAGGGTTAGGGGTTAGGGTTGGGGTTAGGGTTAGTGTTAGGGTTAGGGTTGGGTTAGGGTTAGGGTTATGGTTAGGGTTAGGGTTGCCGTCTGCTCCCACAGTCGAAGAGCCAGGAGGGAAAGCATGTGCTGCGCATCTTCAGCACACAGTCAGCTTTGCAATGCTGTCCCCATTATTGCTGCACTCCTCGGTTTCATACCTAAAATTACATTTGAATGCAACCTCTCCAAAGCTGCTTCTCCGCTGCCCAGTAGCACAGCGATTAGTGCACGAACTTCTGGCTTCTGCTCCCAGATCCGAAGAGCCGGGAGGGAAAGCATGTGCTGGGCATCTTCAGCACACAGTCAGCTTTGCAACGGTGTCACCATCATTGCTGTCGCTCCTCGCATTCATACCTAAAGGTCCATTTGAATGCACCCTCTTCGGAGCTTGCTCTCGGCTGCCCAGCTGCACAGTGAGTAGAGCACGAACGGTTGCCGTCTGCTAGCACAGTGGAGGAGCCAGGAGGGAAAGCATGTGCTGGGCATCTTCAGCACACAGTCAGCTTTGCAACAGTGCCTCCATCATTGCTGACGCTTTTCACTTTAATACCTAGAAGTTCATTTGAATCCACCTTCTCCGCTCATTACTCTTGGCTGTCCAGAGGCACAGTCAGTAGAGCACGAACGTCTGGCCTCTGCTCCCAGAGCCGAAGAGCCAGGAAGGAAAGCATGTGCTGGTCATCTTCAGCACACAGTCAGCTTTGCAACGGTGTCACCATCATTGCTGTAGCTCCTCGCTTTCATACCTAAAAGTCCATTTGAGTGCAACCTCTCCGAAGCTTGTTCTCAGCTGCCCGGGGGCAGAGCGATTAGTGCACGAACGTCTGGCTTCTGCTCCCAGATCCGAAGAGCCAGGAGGGAAAGCATGTGCTGGGCATCTTCAGTACACATTCAACTTTGCAACGGTGTCACCATCATTGCTGTCGCTCCTCGCTTTCATAACTAAAGGTCCATCTGAATGCACCCTCTTCAGAGCTTCCTCTCGGCTGCCCAGCAGCACAGTGAGTAGAGCACGAACGGTTGTTGTCTGCTCCCACATTCGAAGAGCCAGGAGGGAAAGCAGGTGCTGCGCATCTTCAGCACACAGTCAGCTTTGCAATGCTGTCACCATTATTGCTGTCACTCCTCGTTTTCTTACCTAAAAGTACATTTGAATGCAACCTCTCCAAAGCTGCTTCTAAGCTGCCCAGTAGCTCAGCGATTAGTGCACGAACGTCTGGCCTCTGCTCCCAGAGCCGAAGAGCCAGGAGGGAAAGCATGTGCTGGGCATCTTCAGCACACAGTCAGCTTTGCAACGGTGACACCATCATTGCTGTCGCTCCTCGCTTTCATACCTAAACGTCCATCTGAAAGCACCCTCTTCGGAGCTTGCTCTCGGCTGCCCAGCAGCACAGTGAGTAGAGCACGAACGGTTGCCGTCTGCTCCCAGATCCGAAGAGCCAGGAGGGAAAGTATGTGCTGGGCATCTTCAGCACACAGTCAGCTTTGCAACGGTGTCACCATCATTGCTGTCGCTCCTCAGTGTCACACCTAAAGGTCCATTTGAATGCACCCTCTTCGGAGCTTGCTCTCGGCTGCCCAGCAGCACAGTGAGTAGAGCACGAACAGTTGCTGTCTGCTCCCACAATCGAAGAGCCAGGAGGGAAAGCTGGTGCTCTGAATCTTCAGCACACAGTCAGCTTTGCAACAGTGCCTCCATCATTGCTGTCGCTCCTCACTTTCGTACCGAGAAGTTCATTTGAATCCAACTTCTCTGCTCGTAGCTCTTGGCTGCCCAGCAGCACAGTCAGTAGAGCACGAACGTCTGGCCTCTGCTCTCAGAGCCGAAGAGCCAGGAGGGAAAGCATGTGCTGGTCATCTTCAGCACACAGTCAGCTTTGCAACGGTGTCACCATCATTGCTGTCGCTCCTCGCTTTCATACCTAAAGGTCCATTTGAATGCACCCTCTTCGGAGCTTGCTCTCGGCTGCCCAGCTGCACAGTGAGTAGAGCACGAACAGTTGCCGTCTGCTCCCACAATCGAAGAGCCAGCAGGGAAAGCTGGTGCTCTGAATCTTCTGCACACAGTCAGCTTTGCAACAGTGCCTCCATCATTGCTGTCGCTCCTCACTTTCATACCGAGAAGTTCATTTGAATCCAACTTCTCTGCTCGTTGCTCTCGGCTGCCCAGCAGCACAGTCAGTAGAGCACGAACGTCTGGCCTCTGCTCTCAGAGCCGAAGAGCCAGGAGGGAAAGCATGTGCTGGTCATCTTCAGCACACAGTCAGCTTTGCAACGGTGTCACCATCATTGCTGTCGCTCCTCGCTTTCATACCTAAAGGTCCATTTGAATGCACCCTCTTCGGAGCTTGCTCTCGGCTGCCCAGCAGCACAGTGAGTAGAGCACGAACGGTTGCCGTCTGCTAGCACAGTGGAGGAGCCAGGAGGGAAAGCATGTGCTGGGCATCTTCAGCACACAGTCAGCTTTGCAACAGTGCCTCCATCATTGCTGACGCTTTTCACTTTCATACCTAGAAGTTCATTTGAATCCACCATCTCCGCTCATTGCTCTTGCTTGTCCAGTGGCACAGTCAGTAGAGCACGAACGTCTGGCCTCTGCTCCCAGAGCCGAAGAGCCCGGAGGGAAAGCATGTGCTGGGCATCTTCAGCACACAGTCAGCTTTGCAACGGTGTCACCATCATTGCTGTAGCTCCTCGGTTTCATATGTAAAAGTCCATTTGAATGCAACGTCTCCAAAGCTTGTTCTCGAATGCCCAGGGGCACAGTGATTAGTGCATGAACGTCTGGCCTCTGCTCCCAGAGCCGAAGAGCCAGGATGGAAAACATGTGCTGGGCATCTTCAGCACACAGTCAGCTTTGCAACGGTGTCACCATCATTGCTGTCGCTCCTCGGTTTCATACTTGAAAGTCCATTTGAATGCAACCTCTCCGAAGCTTGTTCTCAACTGCCCAGGGGCAGAGCGATCAGTGCACGAACGTCTGGCTTCTGCTCCAGATCGGAAGAGCTGGGAGGGAAAGCATGTGCTGGGCATCTTCAGCACACAGTCAGCTTTGCAACGGTGTCACCATCATTGCTGTCGCTCCTCGCTTTCATACCTAAAGGTCCATTTGAATACACACTCTTCAGAGCTTGCTCTCGGCTGCCCAGCAGCACAGTGAGTAGAGCACGAACGGTTGTCGTCTGCTCCCACAGTCAAAGAGCCAGGAGGGAAAGCATGTGCTGCGCATCTTCAGCACACAGTCAGCTTTGCAATGCTGTCACCATTATTGCTGTCACTCCTCGGTTTCATACCTAAAAGTACATTTGAATGCAACCTCTACGGAGCTTGCTCTGAGCTGCCAAGTAGCACAGCGATTAAAGCACGAACGTCTGGCCTCTGCTCCCAGAGCCGAAGAGCCAGGAGGGAAAGCATGTGCTGGGCATCTTCAGCACACAGTCAGCTTTGCAACGGTGTCACCATCATTGCTGTCACTCCTCGCTTTCATACTTAAAAGTCCATTTGAGTGCAACCTCTCCGAAGCTTGTTCTTGGCTGCCCAGGGGCAGAACGATTAGTGCACGAACGTCTGGCTTCTGCTCCCAGATCCGAAGAGCCAGGAGGGAAAGCATGTGCTGGGCATCTTCAGCACACAGTCAGCTTTGCAACGGTGTCACCATCATTGCTGTCGCTCCTCGCTTTCATACCTAAAGGCCCATTTGAATGCAGCCTCTTCGGAGCTTGCTCTCGGCTGCCCGGCTGCACAGTGAGTAGAGCACGAACAGTTGCCGTCTGCTCCCACAATCGAAGAGCCAGGAGGGAAAGCTGGTGAAAGCTTAGGGTTAGGGTTAGGGTTAGGGTTAGGGTTAGGGTTAGGGGTTAGAGTTAGGGGTTAGGTTTAGGGTTAGGGTTAGGGTTAGGGTTTAGGGTTAGGGTTAGGGTTATGGTTAGGTTTAGGGTTAGGGTTAGGGTTAGGGTTAGGGTTGCCGTCTGCTCCCACAGTCGAAGAGCCAGGAGGGAAAGCATGAGCGGGGCATCTTCAGCACACAGTCAGCTTTGCAATGCTGTCACCATTATTGCTGTCACTCCTCGGTTTCATACCTAAAAGTACATTTGAATGCAGCCTCTCCAAAGCTGCTTCTAAGCTGCCCAGTAGCACAGCGATTAGTGCACGAACTTCTGGCTTCTGCTCCCAGATTTGAAGAGCCGGGAGTGAAAGCATGTGCTGTGCATCTTCTGCACACAGTCAGCTTTGAAACGGTGTCACCATCATTGCTGTCGCTCCTCGGTTTCATATGTAAAAGACCATTTGATTTCAATGTCTCCAAATCCTGTTCTCGGCTGCCCAGGGACACAGTGATTAGTGCATGAACGTCTGGCCTCTGCTCTTAGAGCCGAAGAGCCAGGATGGAAAACATGTGCTGGGCATCTTCAGCACACAGTCAGCTTTGCAACGGTGTCACCATCAT
The DNA here is from genome assembly GCF_033815535.1 of Pezoporus flaviventris. Lineage (NCBI taxonomy): Eukaryota > Metazoa > Chordata > Aves > Psittaciformes > Psittacidae > Pezoporus > Pezoporus flaviventris. The sequence goes on along the minus strand of NW_026892860.1, from coordinate 265,760 downwards.
TGCTGTCGCTCCTCACATTCATACCTTAAGGTCCATTTGAATGCACCCTCTTCGGAGCTTGCTCTCGGCTGCCCAGCAGCACAGTGAGTAGAGCAGGAACAGTTGCCGTCTGCTCCCACAGTCGAAGAGCCAGGAGGGAAAGCTGGTGCTCTGAATCTTCTGCACACAGTCAGCTTTGCAACAGTGCCTCCATCATTGCTGTCGCTCCTCACTTTCATACCGAGAATTTCATTTGAATCCAACTTCTCTGCTCGTTGCTCTTGGCTGCCCAGCAGCACAGTCAGTAGAGCACGAATGTCTGGCCTCTGCTCTCAGAGCCGAAGAGCCGGGAGGGAAAGCATGTGCTGGGCATCTTCAGCACACAGTCAGCTTTGCAACGGTGTCACCATCATTGCTGTCGCTTCTCGCTTTCATACCTAAAGGTCCATTTGAATGCACCCTCTTCGGAGCTTGCTCTACGCTGCCCAGGGGCAGCACAGTGAGTAGAGCACGAACGGTTGCCGTCTGCTCCCACAGTCGAAGAGCCAGGAGGGAAAGCATGTGCTGGGCATCTTCAGCACACAGTCAGCTTTGCAACGGTGTCACCATCATTGCTGTCGCTCCTCGCTTTCATACTTAAAAGTCCATTTGAGTGCAACCTCTCCGAAGCTTGTTCTCGGCTGCCCAGGGGCAGAAGGATTAGTGCACAAACGTCTGGCTTCTGCTCCCAGATCCGAAGAGCCAGGAGGGAAAGCATGTGCTGGGCATCTTCAGCACACAGTCAGCTTTGCAACGGTGTCACCATCATTGCTGTCGCTCCTCGCTTTCATACCTAAAGGCCCATTTGAATGCACCCTCTTCGGAGCTTGGTCTCGGCTGCCCAGCTGCACAGTGAGTAGAGCACGAACAGTTGCCGTCTGCTCCCACAATCGAAGAGCCAGGAGGGAAAGCTGGTGAAAGCTTAGGGTTAGGGTTAGGGTTAGGGTTAGGGTTATGGTTAGGTTTAGGGTTAGGTTTAGGGTTAGGGTTAGGGTTGGGTTAGGGTTAGGGTTAGGGTTAGGGTTAGGGTTTGGGTTGCCGTCTGCTCCCACAGTCGAAGAGCCAGGTTGGAAAGCATGTGCTGCGCATCTTCAGCACGCAGTCAGCTTTGCAATGCTGTCACCATTATTGCTGTCACTCCTCGGTTTCATACTTAAAAGTACATTTGAATGCAACCTCTCCAAAGCTGCTTCTCAGCTGCCCATTAGCACAGCGATTAGTGCACGAACTTCTGGCTTCTGCTCCCAGATCCGAAGAGCCGGGAGGGAAAGCATGTGCTGGGCTTCTTCAGCACACAGTCAGCTTTGCAACGGTGTCACCATCATTGCTGTCGCTCCTCGCTTTCATACCTAAAGGTCCATTTGAATGCACCCTCTTCGGAGCTTGCTCTCGGCTGCCCACCAGCACAGTGAGTAGAGCACGAACGGTTGCCGTCTGCTAGCACAGTGGAGGAGCCAGGAGGGAAAGCATGTGCTGGGCATCTTCAGCACACAGACAGCTTTGCAACAGTGCCTCCATCATTGCTGACGCTTTTCACTTTTATGCCTAGAAGTTCATTTGAATCCACCTTCTCCGCTCATTGCTCTTGGCTGTCCAGCAGCACAGTCAGTAGAGCACGAACGTCTGGCCTCTGCTCCCAGAGCCGAAGAGCCAGGAAGGAAAGCATGTGCTGGGCATCTTCAGCACACAGTCAGCTTTGCAACGGTGTCACCATCATTGCTGTCGCTCCTCGCTTTCATACCTAAAGGTCCATTTGAATGCACCCTCTTCGGAGCTTGCTCTCGGCTGCCCAGCAGCACAGTGAGTAGAGCAGGAACAGTTGCCGTCTGCTCCCACAATCGAAGAGCCAGGAGGGAAAGCTGGTGCTCTGAATCTTCTGCACACAGTCAGCTTTGCAACAGTGCCTCCATCATTGCTGTCGCTCCTCACTTTCATACCGGGAAGTTCATTTGAATCCAACTTCTCTGCTCGTTGCTCTTGGCTGCCCAGCAGCACAGTCAGTAGAGCACGAACGTCTGGCCTCTGCTCTCAGAGCCGAAGAGCCGGGAGGGAAAGCATGTGCTGGGCATCTTCAGCACACAGTCAGCTTTGCAACGGTGTCACCATCATTGCTGTCGCTCCTCGCTTTCATACCTAAAGGTCCATTTGAATGCACCCTCTTCGGAGCTTGCTCTCGGCTGCCCAGCAGCACAGTGAGTAGAGCACGAACGGTTGCCGTCTGCTCCCACAGTCGAAGAGCCAGGAGGGAAAGCATGTGCTGGGCATCTTCAGCACACAGTTAGCTTTGCAACGGTGTCACCATCATTGCTGTCGCTCCTCGTTTTCATACCTAAAAGTCCACTCGAATGCAACCTCTACAGAGCTTGCTCTGAGCTGCCAAGTAGCACAGCGATTAGAGCACGAACGTGTGACCTCTGCTCCCAGAGCCGAAGAACCAGGAGGGAAAACATGTGCTGGGCATCTTCAGCACACAGTCAGCTTTGCAACGGTGTCACCATCATTGCTGTCGCTCCTCGGTTTCATACTTAAAAGTCCATTTGAGTGAAACCTCTCCGAAGCTTGTTCTCGGCTGCCCAGGGGCAGAACGATTAGTGCACGAACGTCTGGCTTCTGCTCTCAGATCCGAAGAGCCAGGAGGGAAAGCATGTGCTGGGCATCCTCAGCACACAGTCAGCTTTGCAACGGTGTCACCATCATTGCTGTCGCTCCTCGCTTTCATACCTAAACGTCCATTTGAAAGCACCCTCTTCGGAGCTTGTTCTCGGCTGCCCAGCAGCACAGTGAGTAGAGCACGAACGGTTGCCGTCTGCTCCCACAGTCGAAGAGCCAGGAGGGAAAGCATGTGCTGGGCATCTTCAGCACACAGTCAGCTTTGCAACAGTGCCTCCATCATTGCTGACGCTTTTCACTTTTATGCCTAGAAGTTCATTTGAATCCACCTTCTCCGCTAATTGCTCTTGGCTGTCCAGCGGCACAGTCAGTAGAGCACGAACGTATGGCCTCTGCTCCCAGAGCCGAAGAGCCAGGAAGGAAAGCATGTGCTGGGCATCTTCAGCACACAGTCAGCTTTGCAACGGTGTCACCATCATTGCTGTCGCTCCTCGCTTTCATACCTAAAGGTCCATTTGAATGCACCCTCTTCGGAGCTTGCTCTCGGCTGCCCAGCAGCACAGTGAGTAGAGCAGGAACAGTTGCCGTCTGCTCCCACAATCGAAGAGCCAGGAGGGAAAGCTGGTGCTCTG
>NW_026892860.1:257500-260000 GCF_033815535.1 Pezoporus flaviventris | reverse complement strand
AGCGACAGCAATGATGGTGACACCGTTGCAAAGCTGACTGTGTGCTGAAGATGCCCAGCACATGCTTTCCCTCCCGGCTCTTCGGCTCTGAGAGCAGAGGCCAGACGTTCGTGCTCTACTGACTGTGCTGCTGGACAGCCAAGAGCAATGAGCGGAGAAGGTGGATTCAAATGAACTTCTAGGTATGAAAGTGAAAAGCGTCAGCAATGATGGAGGCACTGTTGCAAATCTGACTGTGTGCTGAAGATGCCCAGCACATGCTTTCCCTCCTGGCTCCTCCACTGTGCTAGCAGACGGCAACCGTTCGTGCTCTACGCACTGTGCTCCTGGGCAGCCGAGAGCAACCTCCGAAGAGGGTGCATTCAAATGGACCTTTAGGTATGAAAGCGAGGAGCGACAGCAATGATGGTGACACCGTTGCAAAGCTGACTGTGTGCTGAAGATGCCCAGCACATGCTTTCCCTCCTGGCTCTTCGGATCTGGCAGCAGAAGCCAGAAGTTCGTGTGCTAATCGCTGTGCTACTGGGCAGCTGAGAAGCAGGTTTGGAGAGGTTGCATACACATGTACTTTTAGGTATGAAACCGAGGAGTGACAGCAATAATGGTGACAGCATTGCAACGCTGACTGTGTGCTGAAGATGCCCCGCACATGCTTTCCCTCCTGGCTCTTCGACTGTGGGAGCAGACGGCAACCCTACCCCTAACCCTAACCCTAAGCCTAAACCTAACCATAACCCTAACCCTAAGCCTAACCCCTAACCCTAACCCTAACCCTAACCCCTAACCCTAAACCCTAACCCTAACCCTAACCCTAACCCTAAGCCTAACCCTAAGCTTTCACCAGCTTTCCCTCCTGGCTCTTCGATTGTGGGAGCAGACGGCAACTGTTCGTGCTCTACTCACAGTGCAGCTGGGCAGCCGAGAGCAAGCTCCGAAGAGGGTGCATTCAAATGGACCTTTAGGTATGAAAGCGAGGAGCGACAGCAATGATGGTGACACCGTTGCAAAGCTGACTGTGTGCTGAAGATGCCCAGCACATGCTTCCCCTCCTGGCTCTTCGGCTCTGGGAGCAGAGGCCAGACGTTCGTGCTCTAATCGCTGTGCTACAGGGCAGCTCATAGCAAGCTCCGTAGAGGTTGCATTCGAGTGGACTTTTAGGTATGAAACCGAGGAGCGTCAGCAATGATGGTGACACCGTTGCAAAGCTGACTGTGTGCTGAAGATGCCAAGCACATGCTTTCCCTCCTGGCTCTTCGGCTCTGAGAGCAGAGGCCAGACGTTCGTGCTCTACTGACTGTGCTGCTGGGCATCCAAGAGCAACGAGCAGAGAAGTTGGATTCAAATGAACTTCTCGGTATGAAAGTGAGGAGCGACAGCAATGATGGAGGCACTGTTGCAAAGCCGACAGTGTGCAGAAGATTCAGAGCACCAGCTTTCCCTCCTGGCTCTTCGACTGTGGGAGCAGACGGCAACTGTTCGTGCTCTACTCACTGTGCTGCTGGGCAGCCGAGAGCAAGCTCCGAAGAGGGTGCATTCAAATGGACGTTTAGGTATGAAAGCGAGGAGCGACAGCAATGATGGTGACACCGTTGCAAAGCTGACTGTGTGCTGAAGATGCCCAGCACATGCTTTCCCTCCTGGCTCTTCGACTGTGGGAGCAGACGGCAACCGTTCATGCTCTACTCACTGTGCTGCTCGGCAGCCGAGAGCAAGCAACGAAGAGGGTGCTTTCAAATGGACGTTTAGGTTTGAAAGTGAGGAGCGACAGCAATGATGGTGACACCGTTGCAAAGCTGACTGTGTGCTGAAGATGCCCAGCACATGCTTTCCCTCCTGGCTCTTCGGCTCTGGGAGCAGAGGCCAGACGTTCGCGCACTAATCGCTGTGCTACTGGGCAGCTGAGAAGCAGCTTTGGAGAGGTTGCATTCAAATGTACTTTTAGGTATGAAACCGAGGAGTGACAGCAATAATGGCGACACCATTGCAAAGCTGACTGTGTGCTGAAGATGCGCAGCACATGCTTTCCCTCCTGGCTCTTCGACTGTGGGAGCAGACGACAACCGTTCGTGCTCTACTCACTGTGCTGCTGGGCAGCCGAGAGAATGCTCTGAAGAGGGTGCATTCAAATGGACCTTTAGGTATGAAAGCGAGGAGCGACAGCAATGATGGTGACACCGTTGCAAAGCTGACTGTGTGCTGAAGATGCCCAGCACATGCTTTCCCTCCTGGCTCTTCGGATCTGGGAGCAGAAGCCAGACGTTCGTGCACTAATCGCTCTGCCCCTGGCCAGCCGAGAACAAGCTTCGGAGAGGTTGCACTCAAATGGACTTTCAAGTATGAAACCGAGGAGCGACAGCAATGATGGTGACACCGTTGCAAAGCTGACTGTGTGCTGAAGATGCCCAGCACATGCTTTCCCTCCGGGCTCTTCGGCTCTGGGAGGAGAGGCCAGACGTTCATGCTCTACTGACTGTGCTGCTGGGCAGCCAAGAGCAACGAG
>NW_026892860.1:252500-255000 GCF_033815535.1 Pezoporus flaviventris | reverse complement strand
AGCTCCGAAGAGGGTGCATTCCAAATGGACCTTTAGGTATGAAAGCGAGGAGCGACAGCAATGATGGTGACACCGTTGCAAAGCTGACTGTGTGCTGAAGATGCCCAGCACATGCTTTCCCTCCGGGCTCTTCGACTGTGGGAGAAGAGGCCCAGACGTTCGTGCTCTAATTGCTGTGCTACTTGGCAGCTCAGAGCAAGCTCCGTAGAGATTGCATTCTAGTGGACTTTTAGGTATGAAACCGAGGAGCAACAGCAATGATGGTGACACCGTTGCAAAGCTAACTGTGTGCTGAAGATGCCCAGCACATGCTTTCCCTCCTGGCTCTTCGACTGTGGGAGCAGACGGCAACCGTTCGTGCTCTACTCACTGTGCTGCTGGGCAGCCGAGAGCAATCTCCGAAGAGGGTGCATTCAAATGGACCTTTAGGTATGAAAGCGAGGAGCGACAGCAATGATGGTGACACCGTTGCAAAGCTGACTGTGTGCTGAAGATGCCCAGCACATGCTTTCCCTCCTGGCTCTTCGGATCTCCGAGCAGAAGCCAGACGTTCGTGCACTAATCGTTCTGCCCCTGGGCAGCCCGAGAACAGGCTTCGGAGTGGTTGCACTCAAATGGCCTTTTAAGTATGAAAGCGAGGAGCGACAGCAATGATGGTAACAGCGTTGCAAAGCTGACTGTGTGCTGAAGATGCCCAGCACATGCTTTCCCTCCGGGCTCTTCGGCTCTGAGAGCAGAGGCCAGACGTTCGTGCTCTACTGACTGTGCTGCTGGGCAGCCAAGAGCAACGAGCAGAGAAGTTGGATTCAAATGAACTTCTCGGTATGAAAGTGAGGAGCGACAGCAATGATGGAGGCACTGTTGCAAAGCTGACTGTGTGCAGAAGATTCAGAGCACCAGCTTTCCCTGCTGGCTCTTCGATTGTGGGAGCAGATGGCAACTGTTCATGCTCTTCTCACTGTGCAGCTGGGCAGCCGAGAGCAAGCTCCGAAGAGGGTGCATTCAAATGGACCTTTAGGTATGAAAGCGAGGAGCGACAGCAATGATGGTGACACCGTTGCAAAGCTGACTGTGTGCTGAAGATGCCCAGCACATGCTTTCCCTCCTGGCTCTTCGGATCTGGGAGCAGAAGCCAGACGTTCGTGCACTAATCGTTCTGCCCCTGGGCAGCCGACAACAAGCTTCGGAGAGGTTGCACTCAAATGGACTTTTAAGTATGAAAGCGAGGAGCGACAGCAATGATGGTGACACCGTTGCAAAGCTGACTGTGTGCTGAAGATGCCCAGCACATGCTTTCCCTCCGGGCTCTTCGACTGTGGGAGAAGAGGCCAGACGTTCGTGCTCTAATTGCTGTGCTACTTGGCAGCTCAGAGCAAGCTCCGTAGAGATTGCATTCTAGTGGACTTTTAGAATGAAAGCGAGGAGCGACAGCAATGATGGTGACACCGTTGCAAAGCTGACTGTGTGCTGAAGATGCCCAGCACATGCTTTCCCTCCTGGCTCTTTGACTGTGGGAGCAGACGGCAACCGTTCGTGCTCTACTCACTGTGCTGCTGGGCAGCCGAGAGCAATCTCCGAAGTGGGTGCATTCAAATGGACCTTGAGGTATGAAAGCGAGGAGCGACAGCAATGATGGTGACACCGTTGCAAAGCTGACTGTGTGCTGAAGATGCCCAGCACATGCTTTCCCTCCTGGCTCTTCGGCTGTGGGAGCAGAAGCCAGACGTTCGTGCACTAATCGTTCTTCCCCTGGGCAGCCGAGAACAGGCTTCGGAGTGGTTGCACTCAAATGGACTTTTAAGTATGAAAGCGAGGAGCGACAGCAATGATGGTGACACCGTTGCAAAGCTGACTGTGTGCTGAAGATGCCCAGCACATGCTTTCCCTCCGGGCTCTTCGGCTCTGAGAGCAGAGGCCAGACGTTCGTGCTCTACTGACTGTGCTGCTGGGCAGCCAAGAGCAACGAGCAGAGAAGTTGGATTCAAATGAACTTCTCGGTATGAAAGTGAGGAGCGACAGCAATGATGGAGGCACTGTTGCAAAGCTGACTGTGTGCAGAAGATTCAGAGCACCAGCTTTCCCTCCTGGCTCTTCGATTGTGGGAGCAGACAGCAACTGTTCGTGCTCTTCTCACTGTGCAGCTGGGCAGCCGAGAGCAAGCTCCGAAGAGGGTGCATTCAAATGGACCTTTAGGTATGAAAGCGAGGAGCGACAGCAATGATGGTGACACCGTTGCAAAGCTGACTGTGTGCTGAAGATGCCCAGCACATGCTTTCCCTCCTGGCTCTTCGGATCTCCGAGCAGAAGCCAGACGTTCGTGCACTAATCGTTCTGCCCCTGGGCAGCCGACAACAAGCTTCGGAGAGGTTGCACTCAAATAGACTTTTAAGTATGAAAGCGAGGAGCGACAGCAATGATGGTGACACCGTTGCAAAGCTGACTGTGTGCTGAAGATGCCCAGCACATGCTTTCCCTCCTGGCTCTTCGGCTCTGGGAGCAG
>NW_026892860.1:212500-215000 GCF_033815535.1 Pezoporus flaviventris | reverse complement strand
TAACTCCTAACCCTAACCCTAACCCTAACCCTAAGCTTTCACCAGCTTTCCCTCCTGGCTCTTCGATTGTGGGAGCAGACGACAACTGTTCGTGCTCTACTCACTGTGCTGCTGGGCAGCCGAGAGCAAGCTCCGAAGAGGGTGCATTCAAATGGACCTTTAGGTATGAAAGCGAGGAGCGACAGCAATGATGGTGACACCGTTGCAAAGCTGACTGTGTGCTGAAGATGCCCAGCACATGCTTTCCCTCCTGGCTCTTCGGATCTGGGAGCAGAAGCCAGACGTTCGTGCACTAATCGTTCTGCCCCTGGGCAACCGAGAACAAGCTTCGGAGAGGTTGCACTCAAATGGACTTTTAGGTATGAAACCGAGGAGTGACAGCAATAATGGTAACAGCATTGCAAAGCTGACTGTGCGCTGAAGATGCGCAGCACATGCTTTCCCTCCTGGCTCTTCGAATGTGGGAGCAGACGACAACCGTTCGTGCTCTACTCACTGTGCTGCTGGGCAGCCGAGAGCAAGCTCTGAAGAGGTTGCATTCTAGTGGACCTTTAGGTATGAAAGCGAGGAGCGACAGCAATGATGGTGACACCGTTGCAAAGCTGACTGTGTGCTGAAGATGCCCAGCACATGCTTTCCCTCCTGGCTCTTCGGATCTGGGAGCAGAAGCCAGAATTTCGTGCACTAATCGCTCTGCCCCTGGGCAGCCGAGAACAAGCTTCGGAGAGGTTGCACTCAAATGGACTTTTAAGTATGAAAGCGAGGAGCGACAGCAATGATGGTGACACCGTTGCAAAGCTGACTGTGTGCTGAAGATGCCCAGCATATGTATCCATCCTGGCTCTTCGACTCTAAGAGCAGAGGCCAGACGTTCATGCACTAATCACTGTGCCCCTGGGCAGCCGAGAACAAGCTTTGGAGACGTTGCATTCAAATGGACTTTTAGGTATGAAACCGAGGAGCGACAGCAATGATGTTGACACCGTTGCAAAGCTGACTGTGTGCTGAAGATGCCCAGCACATGCTTTCCCTCCGGGCTCTTCGGCTCTGGGAGCAGAGGCCAGACGTTCATGCTCTACTGACTGTGCTGCTGGGCAGCCAAGAGCAACGAGCAGAGAAGTTGGATTCAAATGAACTTCTAGGTATGAAAGTGAGGAGCGACAGCAATGATGGACGCACTGGGTCAAAGCTGACTGTGTGCAGAAGATTCAGATCACCAGCTTTCCCTCCTGGCTCTTCGATTGTGGGAGCAGACGGCAACTGTTCGTGCTCTACTCACTGTGCAGCTGGGCAGCCGAGAGCAAGCTCCGAAGAGGGTGCATTCAAATGGACCTTTAGGTATGACACCGAGGAGCGATAGCAATGATGGTGACACCGTTGCAAAGCTGACTGTGTGCTGAAGATGCCCCGCACATGCTTTCCCTCCTGGCTCTTCGGCTCTGGCAGCAGACGGCAACCGTTCGTGCTCTACTCACTGTGCTGCTGGGCAGCCGAGAGCAAGCTCCAAAGAGGGTGCATTCAAATGGACCTTTAGGTATGAAAGCGAGGAGCGACAGCAATGATGGTGACACCGTTGCAAAGCTGAGTGTGTGCTGAAGATGCCCAGCACATGCTTTCCTTCCTGGCTCTTTGGCTCTGGGAGCAGAGGCCAGACGTTCGTGCTCTACTGACTGTGCCGCTGGACAACCAAGAGCAATGAGCGGAGAAGGTGGATTCAAATGAACTTCTAGGTATGAATGTGAGGACCGTCAGCTATGATGGAGGCACTCTTGCAAAGCTGACTGTGTGCTGAAGATGCCCAGCACATGCTTTCCCTCCTGGCTCCTCCACTGTGCTAGCAGACGGCAACCGTTCGTGCTCTACTCACTGTGCTGCTGGGCAGCCGAGAGCAAGCTCCGAAGAGGGTGCATTCAAATGGACCTTTAGGTATGAAAGCGAGGAGCGACAGCAATGATGGTGACACCGTTGCAAAGCTGACAGTGTGCTGAAAATGCCCAACACATGCTTTCCCTCCCGGCTCTTCGGATCTGGGAGCAGAAGCCAGAAGATCGTGCACTAATCGCTGTGCTACTGGGCAGCTGAGAAGCAGCTTTGGAGAGGGTGCATTCAAATGTACTTTTACGTATGAAACCGAGGAGTGACAGGAATAATGGTGACAGCATTGCTAAGCTGACTGTGTGCTGAAGATGCGCAGCACATGCTTTCCCTCCTGGCTCTTCGACTGTGGGAGCAGACGACAACCGTTCGTGCTCTACTCACTGTGCTGCTGGGCAGCCGAGAGCAAGCTCCGAAGGGGGTGCATTCAAATGGACCTTTAGGTATGACACTGAGGAGCGACAGCAATGATGGTGACACCGTTGCAAAGCTGACTGTGTGCTGAAGATGCCCAGCACATGCTTTCCCTCCTGGCTCTTCGGATCTGGGAGCAGAAGCCAGACGTTCGTGCACTAATCGCTCTGCCCCTGGGCAGCCGAGAACAGGCTTCGGAGAGGTTGCACTC